>NC_059210.1:11458490-11598490 GCF_020615455.1 Coregonus clupeaformis
ACGGAGGTAAGTCAACAATAAACCAACAAGGTACAAAACAACAAAACTAACGCTAGAAGCTCTAGGACTGATACTCAGATAAACCTACTGTTCATGGCTAACGATCCGGCAGGAACTGGATGTTTGGCCAGAGCCTAAGAAAGGTGATGATCAGGACCAGGTGTGCAGATTGCTGATGGGATGCAGGTGCGGAAAACAAGAGAGCTCCCCGGAGCGTTCCCGAACCCTCGGGAAACTGGAGATCACGAACAGGAAAAACTAGTCACCAGACAGGACCCGACTCAGACTGCCGGGATCGTTACATTTTCATCATTTGGTCAATACGTCTCATACAGTCTGTCTGCTTCAGAAGCTGCGAGAGAGAGAATGCCCCTCTTGGCTGCACTGAAAGAAGAGGAGGTTGAATACAAGTACGCATGCCATAAAGTGTGCTTAGCTTTCAAAGGAAACCACATTTCGCAAGAGTGCACTAAGGTCCACCATTCTGTGGTTTAAAGTATTTAGTGTTTTATTTCACTCTGCCTTTGATTCCACAAATGGTTGTCACCGAAAACGAACATAACCAACAATAGAGAATAATACGGATCCTCTTTTGAAAATGTCAACAACAACGTAGGGAGTCTGTTGGACCTGTGCCCTCTCCTGTCACGCTAATAAAGACAGTATTCTTTCTAGCCTGAATCATCTAGAACTCAGAGACCTATAAAATATAGCTCTTTGTAAAACTCAACCACCACTAAAAGACAGAACATAAACAGGGCAATATGAGCTTGTATGCAATGTAATAGTTTTACAATGTTTAGTTAACATTATAGTCGACAAGAGGGTCCCTCAATAGGCCTACCAGTCTTGGATGGTATGTATCCAGCTTTTCTGAAGCATCTGACATGGGTAAAAGAGCATGGCGCTTGCAGGGTTGTGGGTTCGGTTCCCGAGGGGACCAGTACGAAAAAGTATGAAAAATGTACGTAAGCACTCACTACATTAAGTCGCTCTGGATAAGAGCGTCTGCTAAACCACTAAAATGTAAATACTCTGTTTTGAGACGGCAGATTCCATATTCAACATGCTGCTTCATTCTCACAGACATATTGTACGACTGCAGCTTATGCTCTATCACCATGTTTGCTCTTGGACCTCATTACTTGTTGTGTGGTTTCAATTCAATGACCCTAGATTCTCCCAGCTGCTCAATTCAATCTGAATTTAGGCTTGATATTTGGTGTGTATTAAAAAGGGATTTCACTACTTCCATTGATTTGCATTAAATTATTATCATGCTAACATGAGGCTTAGCAACAACAAAAAAATTAAATGTTGGATTGCTGAGTCGTCGGGAAGACTACTTTCTAGGTATTCACAAGACGAGGCACGTTTATACATTGTGTGAGCTATCCCTTTTAACACCAATAGAATCACAAGTATTGTAGAACTGCTGCCCAGTTTCTGTCATTACTATGGAGAGAGAGAGAGAGAGAGAGAGAGAGAGAGAGAGAGAGAGAGAGAGAGAGAGAGAGAGAGAGAAAGAGAGAGAGACAGAGAGGGAGGGAGGGAGGGAGGGAGGGAGGGAGGGAGGGCCGGTGGGCGGGCAGGAGGGAGGGAGAGACAGACAGACAGACAGACAGAGACGTCCCTGTAAGCACAGTCTTAATGTGTTATTGATTTGATTCTAAGCCACATCTTCAGAGGCAGACAAACCCCCCCTCTCTCTCTCTCTCTCTCTCCCCTCTCTCTCTCTCTCTCTCTCTCTCTCTCTCTCTCTCTCTCTCTCTCTCTCTCTCTCTCTCTCTCTCTCTCTCTCTCTGCCTCTCTCTCTCTGTGTGTGTCTGTGTGTGATAGAGTTTGCAGGAAGCCCCAGGCTCCCTGTATCCACTGACAGATGTTTATCCACTGGTGTTATTTATTACTCATTACACCAACAACGCACACATTTGAAATGCCTCACAACAAGGACATCCTTCAATGCTATTGCAATACTGTGAAACTTCCTATGAAGAACACCATCTAAGCTGTACTGGATATTTTCATAGGGATAATCAGTTGGTCTTCAGAGGCAGTGTTTTTATTAAATGTATTACTATATGATATATAATTCACATCTAAGGGACTATTTATTTTGTATACCTATTAACATTGTAATATTTGTCAAGCTGATGCATCATGTGTAAACCAGAAAAGGAGGCAAAAGCTTTCATCCTTGTCCCAGTGCAGACATGGTTTCAAATAACTATATAAAATAATTGAAATGCTTGAAAAAATTGGCTTAATGAAGTAATAGAAACGTCCTAAAACTGTAAACCCCATTCAATTGGCACTCCAGGCAGACTCAAGCAAATACTCAAGGTATTTTAAAGATTTTGAATAGTATTTGAACCAAGGTCTGGTCTTTATTAAGGTCTGATAGTGTTGTTCTGATGTAGTCCTGTCCTGATGTAGCCCTGTCCTGATGTAGCCCTGTCCTGATGTAGCCCTGTCCTGATGCTGCCTTGCCCTGATGTAGCGTTGCCCAGATGTAGCACTGTCCTGATGTAGCCCTGTCCTGATGTAGCCCTGTCCTGATGTAGCCGTGTCCTGATGCTGCTTTGCCCTGATGTAGCGCTGCCCTGATGTAGCCCTGTCCTGATGTAGCCCTGTCCTGATGTAGCTGTGTCCTGATGTAGCCCTGTCCTAATGTAGCCCTGCCCTGATGTAGCCCTGTCCTGATGTAGCCCTGTCTTGATGTAGCCCTGTCCTGATATAGCCCTGTCCTGATGCTGCCTTGCCCTGATGTAGCCCTGTCCTGGTGAAGCCCTGCCCTGATGTAGCCCTGTTCTGATGTAGCCCTGCCCTGATGTAGCCCTATCCTGATGTAGCCCTGTCCTGATATAGCCCTGTCCTGATGCTACCTTGCCCTGATGTAGCCCTGTCCTGATGTAGCCCTGTCCTGATGTAGCCGTGTCCTGATGTAGCCCTGTCCTGATGTAGCCCTGTCCTGATGTAGCCCTGTCCTGATGTAGCCATGTCCTGATGTAGCCCTGCCCTGATGTAGCTCTGCCCTGATGTTGCGCTGTCCTGATGTGGCGCTGTCCTGATGTAGCCGTGTCCTCATGTAGCCCTTTCCTGATGTATCCCTGTCCTGACGTAGCCCTGCCCTGATGTAGCCCTGTCCTGATGCAGCCATGACCTGATGTAGCCCTGTCCTGATGTAGCCCTGTCCTGATGTAGCCGTTTCCTTATGTAGCGCTGTCCTGATGTAGCCCTGTCCTGATGTAGCCCTGTCCTGATATAGCCCTGTCCTGATGTAGCCCTGCCCTGATGCTGCCTTGCCCTAATGTAGCCCTGTCCTGATGTAGCCCTGTCCTGATGTAGCCCTGTCCTGATGTAGACCTGTCCTGCTGTAGCGCTGTCCTGATGTAGCCATGTCCTCATGTAGCCCTGTCCTGATGTAGCCCTGTTCTGATGTAGCACTGTCCTGATGTAGCCCTGCCCTGATGTAGACCTGTCCTGATGTAGCCCTGTCCTGATGTAGCCCTGTCCTGATGTAGCGCTGTCCTGATGTAGCCCTGTCCTGATGTAGCCCTGTACTGATGTAGCCCTGTCCTGATGCTGCCTTGTCCTGATGTAGCCCTGTCCTGATGTAGCGCTGTCCTGATGTAGCCCTGTCCTGATGCTGCCTTGCCCTGATGTAGCCCTGTCCTGATGTAGCGCTGTCCTGATGTAGCCCTGTCCTGATGTAGCCCTGTCCTGATGCTGCCTTGCCCTGATGTAGCCCTGTCCTACAGTAGCGCTGTCCTGATTTAGCCCTGCCCTGATGTAGCCCTGTTCTGATGCTGCCTTGCCCTGATGTAGCCCTGTCCTGATGTAGCGCTGTCCTGATGCTGCCTTGCCCTGATGTAGCCCTGTCCTGATGTAGCGCTGTCCTGATGTAGCCCTGTCCTGATGTTGCTGTGTCCTGATGTAGCCGTGTCCTGATGTAGCTGTTTCCTGATGTAGCCCTGTCCTGATGTAGCGCTGTCCTGATGTAGCCCTGTCCTGATGTAGCCCTGTCCTGATTTAGCCCTGTCCTGATTTAGCCCTGTCCTGATGTAGCCCTGTCTTGATGTAGCCCTGTTCTGATGTAGCACTGTCCTGATGTAGCCCTGCCCTGATGTAGCCCTGTCCTGATGTAGCCCTGTCCTGATGTAGCGCTGTCCTGATGTAGCGCTGTCCTGATGTAGCCCTGTCCTGATGCTGCCTTGCCCTGATGTAGCCTTGTCCTGATGTAGCGCTGTCCTGATGTATCCCTGTCCTGATTTAGCCCTGCCCTGATGTAGCACTGTCCAGATGTAGCCCTGTCCTTATGTAGCCCTGTCCTGATTTAGCCCTGTCCTGATGTAGCCCTGTCCTGATGTAGCCCTGTCCTGATGTAGCGCTGTCCTGATGTAGCCTTGTCCTCAGGATAGCGGTACATCAGGACAGGGCTACATCAGGGCAGGGCTAAATCAGGACAGGGCTACATCCTGATGTAGCCCTGTCCTGATGCTGCCTTGCCCTGATGTAGCGCTGCCCTGATGTAGCCCTGTCCTGATGTAGCCATGTCCTGATGTAGCCCTGTCCTGATGCTGCCTTGCCCTGATGTAGCCCTGTCCTGATGTAGCCCTGTCCTGATTTAGCCCTGCCCTGATGTAGCCCTGTCCTGATGTAGCGATGTCCTGATGTAGCCCTGTCCTGATGTAGCCCTGTCCTGATGCTGCCTTGCCCTGATGTAGCCCTGTCCTGATGTAGCGCTGTCCTAATTTAGCCCTGTCCTGATGTAGCCCTGTCCTGATGTAGCCCTGTCCTAATGTAGCCCTGTCCTGATGTAGCCCTGTCCTGATGTAGCCCTGTCCTGATGTAGCCCTGTCCTGATATAGCCCTGTCCTGATGCTGCCTTGCCCTGATGTAGCCCTGTCCTGGTGAAGCCCTGCCCTGATGTAGCCCTGTTCCAATGTAGCCCTTTCCTGATGTAGCCCTACCCTGATGTAGCCCTGTCCTGATGTAGCCCTGTCCTGATATAGCCCTGTCCTGATGCTGCCTTGCCCTGATGTTGCCCTGTCCTGGTGAAGCCCTGTCCTGATGCTGCATTTCCCTGGTGCAGCCCTGTCCTTATGCAGCCCTGACCTGGTGCAGCCCTGTCCTGGTGAAGTCCTGGTGCAGCCCTGTCCTGGTGCAGCCCTGTCCTGGTGAAGCCCTGTCCTTGTGCAGCCTTGCCCTGGTGCTGCCTTGCCCTGATGCTGCCTTTCCCTGGTGCAGCCCTGTCCTAGTGCAGCCCTGTCCTGGTGTAGCCTTGTCCTGGTGCTGCCTTGCCCTGGTGCAGCCCTGTCCTAGTGCAGCCTTGCCCTGGGCTTTGGGAGTGGGAGAGCCAGACCCTTGCTGTGTTTGAATGAACGTATGGCTTCCCTCCATGTCCTGTAGTCAGACTGTTGTCTTATTTTCACATCTTGATCTCATTCCACACTCACAGAGTCATGTTAACCCTGTGAGACCCAACGTTGCAAAAAATATGTTTCCTAAATTGCATCCTTTACAGGTCCTAAACAAAAAAATTATGTAAAACACTACATAGTACATGTCCTTAGACCCAAATGTATCTCTTAGTAGTATTGTTGTGTCAGTCTGATTATTGTGGCATCAGCAGCTTCTGAAACGTTAGAAAGCTGTCCACTCATCTGGCACCACACTGGTCCCCTACACAAGCATATGTTGTATGCCATCCATTCAAGTACATGACTTGAAATCAAGAAACAAACATTGTGAGTCAGAGCTAGAGGTAGTTTTGTAAGTGTTGCAAAAACACAACATTGGGCTTAAAGGGTTGCCAAACGGAGACATAGGGCCACATTCATACATTCATAGACAAGTTAGTGCGGTTGTTTCTCTTTTAAATTCTGCAAATATGGACAACCAAATACTTCAAGGGTAACTTTGATGCCCTCTCTACACACTATTATTTGTATTTTTTTTTATGTGTGGTTTATGAGTTCAGAATACTACAATTGGGGTTGGGTTAAATGCGGAAGACACATTTCTGTTGAATGCATTCAGTTGTGCAAATGACTAGGTATCCCCTTTACCTTTCCATTCATTTTATGGTAAAGAAGTAAGATAGAAGGTTACCTCTCCAAATTAAGCCAGAAGGGACAACCAAATATTACTACAAATAAGTAAGATGTTCTCTATACATAGAACATCCACAAAATAGTTTATCCTTAAAAAATATATGTTTATAATATCAAAATACTACAATTTGGATTGATCAAGTTTATCAATATTTTGAAATGTCAAAATATTATGACATTTCAAATGTACAGTGCATTTGGAAAGTATTCAGACCCCTTGAATTTTTCCACATTTTGTTACGTTACAGCTTTATTCTAAAATTGATTAAATTGTTTTTTGTCCCCCATCAATCTACACACACAATACCCCATAATGACAAAGCAAAAACAGGTTTTTAGAAATGTTAGCAAATTTATAAAAAAAAAAAACTGAAATATCACATCTACATAAGTATTCAGACCCTTTACTCAGTACTTTGTTGAAGCACCTTCGGCAGTGATTACAGCCTTGAGTCTTCTTGGGTATGAAGCTACAAACTTGGCAGACCTGTATTTGGTGAGTTTCTCCCATTCTTCTCTGCAGATCCTCTCAAGCTCTGTCAGGTTGGATGGGGAGCGTCGCAGCACAGCTATTTTCAGATCTCTCCAGAGATGTTCGATCGGGTTCAAGTCCGGGCTCTGGCTGGGCCACTCAAAGACATTCAGAGGCTTGTCCCGAAGCCACTCCTGCGTTGTCTTGGCTGTGTGCTTAGAGTCGTTGTCCTGTTGGAAGGAGAACCTTTGCCCCCGTCTGAGGTCCTGAGCACTCTGGAGCAGGTTTTCATCAAGGATCTCTCTGTACTTTGCTCTGTTCATCTTTCCCTCGATCCTGACTAGTCTCCCAGTCCCTGCAGCTGAAAAACATCCCCACAGCATGGTGCTGCCACCAACATGCTTCACCATAGGGATGGTGCCAGGTTTCCTCTAAACGTGACGCTTGGCATTCAGGCCAAAGAGTTAAATCTTGGTTTCATCAGACCGGAGAATCTTGTTTCTCATGGTCTGAGTCCTTTAGGTGCCTTTTGGCAAACTCCAAGCGGGTTGTCATGTGCCTTTTACTGAGGAGTGGCTTCCGTTTGGTCACTCTACCATAAAGGCCTGATTGGTGGAGTGCTGCAGAGATGGTTGTCCTTCTGGAAGTTTCTCCCATCTCCACAGAGGAACTCTGGAGCTCTGTCAGAATGACCATCGGGTTCTTGGTCACCTCCTTGACCAAGGCCCTTCTCCCCCGATTGCTCAGTTTGGCCGGGCGGCCAGCTCTAGGAAGTCTTGGTGGTTCCAAACTTCTTCCATTTAAGAATGATGGAGGCCACTGTGTTCTTGGGGCCCTGCAATGCTGCAGAAATGTTTTGGTACCCTTCCCCAGATCTGTGCCTCGACACAATCCTGTCTTGGAGCTCTATGGACAATTCCTTCAACATTTTTACATAAAAAAAAAAATTTAGTCATTTAGCAGACACTCTTATCCAGAGCGACTTGCAGTTAGTGAGTGCATACATTTTTCATACTTTCAAACTCATGGCTTGGTTTTTGCTCTGTGTGTGCCTTTCCAAATCAAGTTGTAGAAACATCTCAAGGATGATCAATGGAAACAGGATGCACATGAGCTCAATTTCGAGTCTCAAAGCAAAGGGTGTGAATACTTATGTAAATAAGGTATTTCTGTTTTTTACTTGTAATACATTTGCAAAAAAATCTAAAAACTGGTTTTCGCTTTGTCATTATGGGGTATTGTGTGTAGATTGATATTTTTTAAATTCATTTTAGAATAAGGCTGTAACGTAACAAAATGTTGTAAAATTCAAGGGGTTTGAATAGTTTCCGAATGTATTCACACCCCTTTACTTTTTCCACATTTTGTTGTGTTACAGCCTGAATTTAAAATGCATTAAATCTAGATTTTTTGTCACTTCCCTACACACAATACTCCATAATGTCAAAGTGGAATTATGTTTTTCAAAATGTTTACAAATAAATTACAAATTAAAAGCTGAAATGTCTTGAGTCGTTAAGTATTCAACCCCTTTGTTATGGCAAGTAAAAATGTGCCATAATAAGTCATATAATAAGTTGGATGGACTCACTCTATGTACACTAATAGTAATGAACATGATTTTTGAATGACTAATTCATCTATGTACCCAGCACATACAATTATCTGTAAGGTCCATCAGTCGAGCAGTGAATTTCAAACACAGGTTCAACCACAAAGACCAGGGAGGTTTTCCAATGCCTCGCAAAGGGCACCTATTGGTAAAAAAAATGTTTTCACTTTGTCATTATGGGGTATTGTGTGTAGATAGGTGATAAAAACTATGTGTTTCATCCATTTTGAATTCAGGCTGTAACACAGCAAAATGTGGACTAAGTCAAGGGGTATGAATATTTTCTGAAGCCTCTGTACCATTAGACAATATTTTACATCACGTGTAAATGCTTTTGATCCATTTTGATGTGATTTTAATATAATTTCACAGTTGTCTTAACACACATTTTTGCATTGAAGTCCAATGTTACATTTTTGCAACATTTACATGAAAAATGATCTACAGACTTGAAATTCAAAAACAGATTATTTTCATAATCAGAGGCCTATTACAAGTATTTGTTCCTCATTTTTATGCTTTGGTCTCACATGGTTAATGTCCACCAGCATCTCTAAGTGTGTTAAAGCATTAGCTGGATAATTATAGCCCTTTCTTATTGTTTACTATCATCCTTTATTGTGGGACTAGCTTTAAAGACTTATAAAGGCCTCTTTTGTTTTGGACTGAAAACAGACATTTATGCACCCACTCACTTCTCACTCTGGGAATGAATGCAGATTATTCTAAATTATAAACTGGGTGGTTCGAGCCCTGAATGCTGATTGGCTGAAAGCCGTGGTATATCAGACTGTATACCACAGGTACAAAACATTTATTTTTACTGCTCTAATTACATTGGTAACCAGTTTATAATAGCAATAAGGCACCTCTGGGGTTTGTGGTATATTGCCAATATACCGCGGCTAAGGACTGTATCCAGGTAAGCCGCGTTGCGTCGTGCATAAGAACAGCCCTTAGCCGTGGTATATTGGCCATATTCCACACTCCCTAGGGCCTTATTGCTTAATCATCCTATGTTGATGACTGGGTTCTTTATAGTCTGTTGCCTCAATTAAGTTTACATTTGACATTATAGTAATTTAGCACACGCTCTTATACAGAGCGACTTACAGGAGCACTTAGGGTTAAGTGCCTTGCTCAAGGGCACACCGACAGATTTTTCACATACTGTAGGTGCTCTTGCTGTTACTATTGTATGAGGTAGTAGTGGTTGGTGTACCCCCCTGTGCTGTGACTTGTGTTAATGTCGGTGTGTCTTATCCATTCTCTCCTATGGCTAACTGACACACAGGCTACACTCTAGGCAATCTGTTCTCCTGATGTGCAGCAGTTCTCTTTCTCTCCTAATCTTTTCATATCGGCGGTGTGTATACCTGCCTGGCACCCGAGCCAAAATAATGATCTTTACCCCTCTCTAAAATCAACAGCTGCAAGTTATTATGCGCTTGCTAGATCAATTTGCAAACGCAAGAAGTCAATCCACTGCTTTGGTTTTGTCATTCAAGTTCCAAGATGGATGTTAAAAACATATACAGCTGTCTTTACAAGCAAGTGAAACTCACACTACAACAATCCATTCAACATCTTTGCTGATAGTCACACAAGTGAAAGTGAAAAGTAAAAACACTGCCATCTAGTGTGGAGGTTTTGATTACCTCACAATGTCGTTTTGTTCCCATTACCCTCCTAAGGACTACTGACATACAAGAGTAATCCCTTTGTTACACCATTATGAACTGCTTTATATGTGGTATGTTTATGAAACATAAACATGTGACTGTAACAAATGCTATATATGAAACTGAATGTCCAGTTTTATGTTAGTTTGAAGTCTTTATGCAGTTTGTGATGCAGTTTGCAAGTAGAGGGAATAATGTTTTTCTAACACATCCCCTCTCATGTAACGTAATTGGTCAATGCAGTCTAAAGATGAAGCGCTTATGAGTCATGAGCCGTTGGCCATATGTGTCTTAAAGTGGACCTAATTTCATTTTATTTATTTATTTAACCTTTATTTAGCCAGGCAAGTCAGTTAAGTTGCTGGAGACGCTTATCTCCCTCACTAACTTTAGGCATCAGTTGTCAGAGCACCTTACCGATCACTGCACCTGTACACAGCCCATCTGAAATTAGCCCGCCCAACTACCTCATCCCTATATTGTTATTTATTTTGCTCATCTGTACCCCAGTATCTCTATTTGCACATCATCTCTTGCACATCATTCCAGTGTTAATACTAAATTGTAATTATTTTGCACTATAGCCTATTTTATTGCCTTACCTCCATAACTTGCTAAATTTGCACACTGTATATTAATTGTATTTCTGTTGTATTTTTTTTGATTTTTGTTTTGTTTTACCCCATATGTAACTCTGTGTTGTTGTTTTTATCGCACTGCTATGCTTTATCTTGGCCAGGTCGCAGTTGTAAATGAGAACTTGTTCTCAACTGGTTTACCTGGTTAAATAAAGGTGAAATAAATAAATAAAAAATAAAAGTTCTTATTTACAATGACAACCTGGTATTGTGGCACCTTACCTTTCACTGCAGTTGTTTACATTTTGGCGATGCGTAGTCCTTTTACAAAGTGTCATTATACAGAATGTGCTGGTTGGACGAGTGCGAGCTTCACAAATCGCATGACATCAGACACAATTTAAAATCAGTCTGATGAGAATGTTGCGGCACATCAATTTGGTCACTGATATTTTTGAAATGTCAGCAATGAATCATTTTAACACCTTTAGCCCTGTCTCAGTATGAGCCGGTGTCACCTGGGGGAAAGATGTGAAAAGGGAGTGAACCCTGCAGACCTTGGTTCAATAGTATGCGTTTTCTTTCAAACCCTTCAGTTGCGCTTCATTTAGCTTGCATGACACAATTGAACAAACGGAATAGTCCCAAAAGTGCAATCTGGCTCCAGGAAAGTATTTGAAAGAATACAAAATACTACTTTTGAACCCATGTCTGGAACCCTGGGCAGCTGAGGCTGCAGCGCTACACTGGAGTCAGCCAGGGAGGAAGTGACCTCAGTGGGGTACAGAGAGCCTCAGGGCGCTCCATGTCCACTCTGGCATTAGGACTGGTCGGTTGGCCAAGACGCTCTGGTCTACCACCATTTTGTATAGGTCAGTGCACCAGGGGTGGCTGACGGTGGCTGTGCTGCCGTGGTGTAGCTACTATGTGAGGAGAGGACAACGTAAAGCTGTGCTGTGGGAAAAGTGACTCATCAATGCATTAGTCACCCTCCATGTGCTCTGAACATGTGCCCAATGTGCCCAATGTGCCCAGATAGTCTGGCTACTGTGACTGTGTCAACACTTTAGTAAGTGCGTGTGTGTATGAGCAAACTTTGTGTGAATGTAGAGAAGTACGTTTTAGAATGTGATAGTAAATAATGAGTGTGAGATTAAATAATGTCTCTCCCCCTGTACTAAGACAATCTAAGTATATTCATATTTCAATGGCATGTGCTGTTGTGTGCTTTTATGCAAACAAATATTTAAGTATATATTTTTTTATACCTATTGAAACGTTTTGATTTTGTTTTTCAAATTTGCATGACTTTTTTCTCCTCACTTAAAGCGCTTTGAGATTGTAATGAAGGCGCTATAAAAGTTAAATAAGTTATTATTATTATTAATATGCGGGTTAAGTGTCCGGATGGTTAGTCAGTGAGTGCAACATGGTGACCTGTTAGGTAAGACCAGTGGCTTTGTTTACCTTGGTGTGATGTGAGTCTGTAGGGTGAAAGTGTTTGTAATAAAAGGCCTAGCAGCTTCATCACCAGAACCATTCTACGGTGTCCATATTAGGACATCCTCAGTCTCAGTCTCAGAATATTCGCATGAAAATATGTTGGATGGAAACCTAGCTACTGTGGTTGTTTCAATTAAAATTTTCAAAAAGAAATAAAACTAGCTTCTTAGCAAAAAGCAATTTCTCAAGCAATAATTTTGATAGGACTGTCTGAGATTGGTCTGAGTGGGGAAGGGGAAACTGAAAACTAGCTGTTATTGGCAGAGAGGTTTTCTTATTGGTCTATTAACTAATTTACCACCTGGTGATGTCACAAGGCAGGCCAAAACTCCATCCCACCAAAACAGGCTGAAATTCCAGGTGGTCTTTTCAAACAGCTCTTACACTAAAAGGCATTATCATAATTTTCACAATTTCACAGTATTATTCCAACCTCATAGTGTGGAAATATATAATGAACAAAAATATAAACACAACATGGAACAATTTAAATTATTTGACTGAGTTACAGTACATATAAGGAAATCAGTCAATTGAAATAATTAATTAGGCCCTAATCTATGGATTTCTCATGACTGGGCAGGGGTGCAGCCATGGGTGGGCCTGGGAGGTCATAGGCCCACCCCCTTGGGAGCCAGGCCCACTCACTGGGGAGCCAGCACCAGCCAATCAGAATGAGTTTTTCTCCACAAAAGGGCTTTATTACAGACAGAAATACTCCTCAGTTTCATCAACTGCCCAGGTGGCTGGTCTCAGACAATCCCGCAGGTGAAGAAGCTGGATGTGGAGGTCCTAGGCTGGCATGGTTACACATGGTCTGCTGTTGTGAGGCCGGTTGGACGTACTGCCAAATTCACTAAAACTACGTTGGTGGAGAAATTAACATTCAATTCTCTGGCAACAACTCTGGTGGACATTCCTGCAGTCAGCATGCCAATTGCACTCTCCCTCAACACTTGAGACATCTGTGGCACTGTGTTGTGTGACAAAACTGCACATTTTAGAGTGGCCTTTTATTGTCCCCAGCACAAGGTGCACTTGTATAATGATCATGCTGTTTAATCAGCTTCTTGATATGCCACACCTGTCAGGTGGATGGATTATCTTGGCAAAGGAGAAAATGCTCACTAACAGGGATGTAAACAAATTTGTGCCAAAAATGTTTGCGTTTATATTTTGTTCAGTATATATAAAACACAGGAAAATCACGTGTTTGACTGCACTGGGCCTGAACACATTCTTATTTACAGTGAAGGCCTGATTTGTTTGATGTCATAGCAAAGTTCCCATCCTGATGCCGTCGACCCACTCAGGAGGACCAGGCCTCCCATGTCAGCCTCAGCCTGGAAGTCCCAGTGAGATGTGAGGACCTACCGCTGCTTTTCACCCCTCTCTGACGCAGCCCGTGTCTGGGAAAATCAGCCTCTCCCTCCTCCTGGTGCATATATTTATATGTCTGACTCAATTTGTTGGTGGAAATACGTTAGCTCGAACGGACTCAATACAGCCAGGGGCCCCGTGTTAAGGACAGAGTTAGTCACACACAGTCAACAGGTTTCAAAGAACTGAAAATAGTTGAGGAGGATTAAGATGCTACGTTTTAGATATTGATATTGTTTAAACAGTATAGTAGGGCTATTCAATGATGGTCCTGGAGGCCTGCAACACTTTCATTTTCTATACTTGGTAGTTCATTGCACTCACCTGGTATCCCAGGTCTAAACCGGTCCCTGATTACATAGGAAGAATGAAAGCAAGAGTTGTAGTGGTACTCATCATTAATTTGTACCAAGCTGTTACTTCAGAAAAAAAAGGAGAGTCTCACACTCTAGGAGCTCAACAGACAAGCTATCTTCACCAGGGTATAATGACAAACACTGTGGGTCACAAGTTTATATAGTTTGAAAGGACATACAGGTGTCTGTAATCACGGTCGGGTGTGGCTTGATTTCATTGGTTGATTTACAGATATAAATAGAACATCTAAAAAAGCATGAATTTATAACAAAATAAAAATAAAATAAATACATAATTTTATTTTTGGGGGTAGTAAATCAGAGTTTACCAATTGATCTCTGAGATTTCTGCCCCGCGAGAATACGACCAAGGGAGGGTCCGAAAACACGTTACAGATACTGTCATCATTTTCTTGAATTTTCTTTCCATCTCAGACATGTTTCTATTAAATCTGATTGTTTTTTGCAAATTCTTTTGATTCGACAGAATTGGCTGTAGGGCAAACTGTTTTTCAAGGGAAGCATGTGACAGCTTTCAGCCCTCAACAAACAATCAGTGGGTTTCCTGTAAAGATCAGTGTATAGAACATTATCCTCACACAAAATCAAAAGATCAAAGAAACTGATTTGAGGTGTGTCAGATTGCATAGTGAATCTCAGGTGCTCAGAACAAGAGTTCAGAAAAGCATGGAAGGCCTGGAGATAATTTGCATTACCCCTCCAGAAAACAAAAATATCAATGTACCGTTTCCAAATAATAATGTTGGGCAAGAAAACGTTTTTGAGAGGATTGAAAATTGACTGTTTCTCAATGTAACCCACATACAAATTAGCATAGTTAGGAGCCATAGGGGATCCCATAGCAGTACCCTTCATCTGAATAAAGAAATCATTTAGAAACATGAAGTAGTTGTGTGTGAGTACTATTTCAACCAATGTTATAATGTATGCACTGGAGGGTAGTTCTTCGGGTCATGTTGCAGAAGAAAATGTTCCATGGCTTCTATACCGCCCTCATGTGGAATATTGGTGTCTTTGGACATCATGAACAGAGGATGCCAATGCTTTGGGTAAACACACTGCACTCAATGGATTGAAAGCACTCATGCTATTCACATTACTTCCCATTGGCACAGAGGAAATCTATGAATAACTCCTGAATGCAAAACTGGCCTGACCAGATCCAACACTACCCCACTACCCCACATGCCTACTTACAACAATTGGTGGCAGTGGTGGGAAATGAACGCAAGCCTCCAATAACTCCCTAGACACCCTGGCCTACGTTTTCCCACACAGGACTCCAAGGTCTTCTCCAGTAAGTTGTCCTACTTAGGCAGGACTGCTACGTTGTTATACACAGGACTCCCTACATGATCACACAGAGAACTCCCTATATGCTCAGTCTCAGGACTCCCTAGGTCTTCACCAGAAAGACTCCCTACCTAAGTGGACTCCTACGTGCTTTCACTGAGGACTTCCTATGTGGTCCACAACAGGACTCCCTGCCTACTTGCTATGCTCTATACTCCCTACATGCTCAGTCAAAGGACTCCCTTTCTGAGGACAACCCTACATGCTCACACAGGGGACTCCTTCCTTGTCATACAAAGGGCTCCCTACCTACGTGCTCAGTCTTAGGACTCCCTACATGCTTATACACAGGACACTACATGCTCACACAGGGGATTCCTATGTTGTCATGCACACGTCTCCCTATGGGCTCTTTATCAGGACGCTCTCTGTGTCCTCAACAGAGCGGAGGCAGAGGCAAGGGGTGCGCCTCACAATGAGATGCAGATGACCACTCAGGAGGCCAGCGAAGAGCACTGGCTGGGGGTCTCCCCACCATGCCAGCCCCCACTGGACTATCTTTAGAAGGGCCTTCTCTCTCTGTGGATGCTGGATGAAGTATTGGGAACAGGTGGTGTGGGGTGTTTCTAAGAAAGTATTTTAGTAGTAAATTATGTTTGAATCCTCACCAGAACTACAGATATACATAGGCCTGTTCAGTATGTAAAACTATGGCTCAGATTCCAACACATAGCCATATAGTTAAATAAAGGTTAAATAAAAATAAAAAATAAAAATAAATAAATACAGGTCCCAACCCACTGGCACTGATGAAGAGAGTACTGTACACCAATCACTGCTACCATCTAGTGGTTATAAAGAATAAAGAGGTACATACAAGGTACAGTATATGCATTGTGCTACTTCTTAATCCCCATGATGCGTATCAAAGTAGTGTAGTGGAGGTGTACGCCGTATCAATTAATAAGGCTAATGGAACAGATCAGAATGTTTATCTTAAAATGTTGATAAACTATTTTTTCTTCACATTTTAGGTACAGCAATGTGCACCTATGTGTGAATGTTCCAAAATGCAATTTAGAAAGAGGGGAGATCTAAAGATGCAACAGCTATCGTGGGTTGCTAGTATGACTAGGATAATGACTTTGGCTTCTAAACAATTAAAGAACGTTTAAAGAAAACCAATAGAACAGAACGCATATGAGGAAGTCTTTATAAAATTATTGCCTCTACATTTATTTTGGCTATAGGCTGCTTTGAAATAAGGGAAGACATGCCTCATAATATGAAGTAAAATGTCCAGGTTTCAAACAATGAAGGAACAGGGAAAATATAGACATGCTAATTATAGGCCTAACCATCTTCTAGTAGATGGAAAGGCTTTCCCAAAAACCTTAAATGTTAACTAGCTACAAAGTAGCCTATGCCTACCTGGCAGAATAATATCATGATTATTTGCATCAATCCAGTGGCCATTTGTTTCGCAAACTCCATCTCATGTGCTACAGAAACACAGCTAACCAAACAACATTGCTAGGTGCCTGGGCACTTGAATTAAAGGGTAACTACACTCAAAAATCTAAAT
Source organism: Coregonus clupeaformis (assembly GCF_020615455.1). Lineage (NCBI taxonomy): Eukaryota > Metazoa > Chordata > Actinopteri > Salmoniformes > Salmonidae > Coregonus > Coregonus clupeaformis. Next base: position 11,475,089 of record NC_059210.1, read on the forward strand.
GTCTTAGATTTTTCCCAGACCTCAAAAGTGGTCTCCTGATGTGGTTTAAGTATTGTTATGGACTTTGAACATCCATTTTTTTATTTTGTAAAAATAAAACATGTTTTAAAAAATCAGAAACCTGTGAATTTCTGACTCAGTTGACAGCCTCATTTATCTGTTTCAATAGTAGGACTACTATTGGCCTACTTCCACAGTACAGCTTGAATTGGCCTGACTGTGAAAGACCAATAAGTATTTATAATTTTAGGTCATTCAGAGTGTTTGTCACTGTTTCTCATAGAATTTTTAACACAGGGCGCCTTTCCTTTGGGAAATGTTTTGCAAAATTTGACTATACCCACTTTTCCAGACACCACTACACCACTGGTAATACTTACCTGAGAACAGGTAGCGTAACATCCATACACTTGGCCATAGTGAGATAGAAAAGCCACACTAATATACCACATGATGGGTAGGAATATTGAAAGAATCAAATACACATACACAAGCAAAAAAGCCAGCGAGTGTTTACTTTAATTCATAGATTACTTTTACTATGCCATAAGGCAGAGCATTAGGTTTTGGCAAAACATTTGAGAGCATGAATATTTTGGAGCTAAAATAGTATTAATAACCACGTTTCCATCCACAGTTTTTATGAGAGTAAAGTCATACCTTATTTAAAAAAAATCAAGACAGCTGTGATGGAAACAGGAAGTTTCGGCTACAATTTTATAAATGCAACGGATAATTTTTTGTTAGACACGGTGGGATCCTTTTGTGTCGCTAAAATGTATTATGCGAGAAATGGTGGTGCAAATATTTATTTAATCATCATCATATCGAAGTAAACTTGGAGTCGTGATGACATGGTGTGTGGTCCTCCCACTAGGACTTTCACTAGTTTATTAGGCTACAGATTAAATAAGTTATGAAGAACTTCACAGACTGGTGAAAGTGCATGGTATGAGCTTGATACTCCTTTCCAATAAATGTCGAGGGTCTTATTCTGGTGACATGATGATAGATGCTGCCATTTGACAATTACAAATATTCTCACTCTTATCCATAATCACATCATGTAGGCTAACCTACCAGCAGAGCCTACCTGTATCTGCGAGCTGTTTAATGCAACAGTTTTTGTGACAAAACTATCAATATTTTTGAAAATGCGAATAGAAACACATGAAACATGAGATATCTATTCCAAAACTTAAGTGAAAAAGTACATTGTGTGTGCACTATGTCATCACACACTGATCTTTATCCGCAACAAGTCAGTTTGGTGGAAACACCACTGGTGTGAAAATGCACATATTTTCTTTATGCGGATTTGAGAATATTTGCATGAAAATCTGTTGCCAATTGGATTGGAAACCTAGCTAGTGATTGAAAAAAAATCGTTTTCTGGGTAAGATCCAGAATTCCATGAGTTTGCTTTATTTCAGTGGAAATGTGCTATTTTCCTCTCATAAAATATATACACAGATCTATATAGACTAAATAAAAAAGATGAATGTCTTCACATTGTAAAAATAAAACCTTCAGGGTAAATTTTTTATCATTAGGCACGATTTCCAGTAAAAGTTGCTTCTTTTGTCCCGTCTTAAAAAATGTCATAAGTGCTATCAAGGAGAGGAAGTTGGGTTGTCAGCAGAGACGGAACATTTCTCTTTATTTACATGAAGCGCTTCCTCTGAGTTAGTTCCATCTCCTGAAGTTAAAACTGTCTGTCCTGGGTCAGGTCTGGCCTATCTCAAATAACACAGGTTCCAGATCACTGCAAAGTGAGGATAGGAAGTTATAGGACTTGGTAAACATTGTTTTGGGTGATGTTATCAAAATAAAGTACAACATTCTTTTGAAATTCAAAATGCTATTGTAGGCCTTTCAATGTTGAATGAATGTTTAACATTAACAATTCATTGTACTAAACATCTGAATGGAAACATGTTATCTGACTGTAAACAAACTAGGTTCTAAGAGATTCTACTGAATTTGATACGGATATGCTATTTTTAAATTCTAAGTTACTGCAAAGGCCCCAATCCTGTTTCGTGTACGTTGCTCCTCCTTCCCTAAGAAAACGAAGGCACTCAATACCCACATCAACATATATTTATTGTTTACATTCAATTTTATGCATTATTTATTTAACGTCACATCAAAAAAGAATAGGCAGATCTCCTAAACATTTACAACATAGTCGGTATCAATATAGTAAAATATGCTGCTATGAAATGATGCTCACTTTGTATGAATACATTAGTTTGACATATAAAAGGATCAAAGTGTCCTTGTCTTCTGAAGAAAGGCAAGTAAAGAATAAGAAATATTATATTTCTTAGTATATCCAGTAGACAGAAGTACGTGTAAACAATATACAGTATTAAGTACAGTTTAAAAGTTCCAAAATAATATCCTGGCTGGCTTTGAAGCATAGAAGAAGCCAGAGTATCAGTCTGTATTATGGCAGTGATAGATTAGTCTGAACTGTACATGTTATAACAGGGGATTTTTATAACACTGCTGAGTTTATTATGTTCTGAAGTAAAGTCACTCAAACAATTTTACTGTGTTTAGCAGTATCTGTTATACAGTGCCTTTTGACTCTTAAGCTATAATACAATCCACGTAATAACTGCTTTTACTCTATAGTAGCATGGGAGACCACAACCAGCCCTCAACTGTGAGCTCGGTAACTAATAATGTGCTTGGTAACTAATAATGAGCTTGGTAGCTAATAACATTTGAGATCTTTGTATCAAAGACATAACAAACCTGTCACCCATTTAAGAATAAGATTATATTCTTTGCTCTACACACATACATTTCATAATGTCCAATTATTTTAAAAAATTTTAATAGATGAAAATCAATAAAATGTGTAAATAAAAAAATATTTTGAGAACAAAGTACATGAAGGAAAAAAACATCTGTAGTAATTGAATAAAACATTTAGCATTTCCGAGAGTGATTGTTTGCACCGTGAACATGGTTGAGTCATAACAGTAAAGGATAACGTATAATCTACATCCTGTTTAAAAAGAGGCAAACATAGAAATACCTTGGATGCCAGACATACTGTACTGTAAAGCATGTTACAAAATATGTTTTCTTGAAAGCATTATGCAAAGGAAAATTAAAAAACAACTTTTCTCTCTCATTGAACATGGTCCGCCATAATCTGCACTACTGTAAGTCGCATTGGATAAAAGTGTTAGCTAAATGGCATATTTGCGACCTTAAAGCCCATGACCCCACTGGTTGGCAGTTAGTTAACTGGTTGGCAGTTAGCTAGTTAGCTAGTTATTCACTGAGAGGTTTGACAGATAGGCATTGAGCACTGGGACAGTTTCTGTTTCTCCTCGTTGGGCCTCAACAACATCTTGTAGGGAGCACCTCTCCCTTTCTATGGAATGTCTGGACAAGGATAAGGACACAGACAGTAGTAACCCTTGGCTTAGCTAGCTAGGCTACACCTTACAGTAGCTGCTAGATGTTGTTGGCGTGTGTGTGACTGTGTGTGTGTGGGATGGAGCGCGAGCGGGCTATAGGGGCGTGGTTGTTGCGGTTCTCCTTGCCGCCACAAGGTGTCATGCTGTCTATGAACTGCATCTTGCCCTGTTCCTCCTTCATGAAGAGCTCCACCATCAGGATCTTCTCCTTGTGGATCTGAAGGCTGATGTCTTTAGGGATGTCTGGGATCAGCCAGTCCACGATGTCACTCATCAGCATCACCACGTTCTACAGGGAAGGGTAACAGCAGGAAACAGGCACGCACATAAACAGGAAAGTGAGCGACAGCATGGTCAACCAGCAGGAAACACAAAGTCTACAGTAAACGTATCTTGCAGAGCCAAGCGAGTGTTTCTCAGAATATTGCATATTACCTGAAGTCTGGCATGAAAGATTAACTGTACAATAGAACTACAGTTTGCCTCCCGAGTGGTGCAGCGGTCTAAGGCACTGCATCGGGTTCGATCCCAGGCTGTGTCACAACCGGCCGTGACCGGGAGTCGCATAGGGCGGCGCACAATTGGCCCAGCGTCGTCCGGGTTAGGGGAGGGTTTGGCCGGGGGGGCTTTACTTGGCTCATCACGCTCTAGCAAGTCTTTGTGGCGGGCCATGCGCCTGCAGGCTGACTTCGGTCGTCAGTTGAACGGTGTTTCCTCCGACACATTGGTGCGGCTGGCTTCCGGGTTAAGCAGGTGGGTGTTAAAAAGCACGGTTTGGCGGGTCATGTTTCGGAGGACGCATGACTCGACCTTCGCCTCTCCCGAGCCCGTTGGGGAGTTGCAGCGATTAGACAAGATCGCAATTGGATATCACAAAATTGGAGAGAAAAAGGGGGTAAAATACAACAACAAAAAAAGAAAAAAAGAACTACAGCTGTTTGTTTATGTTGAACCCTTTTCATTTCCTGGAGGAACATAGGCCCATACTAAAAATCCTCTTCGGCAAAATCAGTCTCACCTGGAAGACTATGACGAAGGCCAGTCTGGCAGCCAGGACCGCCCAGAACTCTTTAGAGATGACGTACGGTGTGTTGGACCATGGAGGCTCCCTGTAGTCTTTATACCTGGACCCAAGAGTAATCTGATTACAGTGACTAAACCAGAAAGCGTTAAAACAGATAGCAAAATCCCATGGAACACCCACTACAGTACTTAAAGTACTGTAAATAAATGCTACAGTACCTTTAAGTATGGCTATCATATTTCAGTACTTAAAGGTAAAGGTACAGTAAATGAATGCTACAGTACCTTTAAGTATGGTTATAATATTTCAGTACTTAAAGGTAAAGGTACAGTACATAAACGCTACAGTTCCTTTAAGTATGGCTATAATATTTCTTGCACATTATATTTTTTTGTAACAGTATGTACAATTAAGCAATAACACACACACACACACACACACACACACACACACACACACACAGTCTTTCTATGAGGTGGCAGAGGCTGTATTCTGGCTCCTCAGTTAGGGTTAGGGATAGCCTCGTCCAATATAACCAGATAATGCACCACGGCAGGCTATAGGCTTCTTCTATATTTAAGCAATAAGGCCTGAGGGGGTGTGGTATATGGCCAATATACCACGGCTAAAGGCTGTTCTTATGCACGATGCAGCACGGAGAGCCTGGATACAGCCCTTTTTTTAAGGAAGGGTAGATCAGCTTTAATACTGCAGATAGATTGTAACTTCCATCAACTTCCATCACTTCCAATCCCCCATATGTTTTTTTTTTCTTCTCGCAAATATATATATACATACACACATCTACATACATACATACATACATACATACATATACACTTATATACACTACCGTTCAAAAGTTTGGGGTCACTTAGAAATGTCCTTGTTTTCCATGAAAACATACATGAAATGAGTTTGAATAGGAAATATAGCAAAATGCATAGGAAATGTAGTCATTGACAAGGTTAGAAATAATGATTTTTAATAGAAATAATAATTGTGTCCTTCAAACTTTGCTTTCGTCAAAGAATCCTCCATTTGCAGCAATTATAGCCTTGTAGACCTTTGGCATTCTAGTTGTCAATTTGTTGAGGTAATCTGAAGAGATTTCACCCCATGCTTCCTGAAGCACCTCCCACAAGTTGGATTGGCTTGATGGGCACTTCTTATGTACCATACGGTCCAATAGGGTTGAGATCCGGTGAATGTGCTGACCACTCCATTATAGACAGAATACCAGCTGACTGCTTCTTCCCTAAATAGTTATTGCATAGTTTAAAGCTGTACTTTGGGTCAATGTCCTGTTGTAGGAGGAAATTGGCTCCAATCAAGCGCCGTCCACAGGGTATGGCATGGCATTGCAAAATGGAGTGATAGCCTTCCTACTTCAAGATCCCTTTTACCCTGTACAAATCATCTCCCACTTTACCACCACCAAAGCACCCCCAGACCATCACATTGCCTCCACCATGCTTGACGGATGGCATCAAGCACTCCTCCAACATCTTTTCATTTGGTCTGCGTCTCACAAATGTTCTTCTTTGTGATCCGAACACCTCAAACTTTGATTTGTCTTTCCATAACACTTTTTTCAAATCTTCCTCTGTCCAGTGTCTGTGTTCTTTTGCCCATCTTTTATTTTTATTGGCCAGTCTGAGATATGGCTTTTTCTTTGCAACTCTGCCTAGAAGGTCAGCATCCCGGAGTCGCCTCTTCACTGTTGATGTTGAGACTGGTGTTTTGCGGGTACTATTTAATGAAGCTGCCAGTTGAGGACCTGTGAGGCGTCTGTTTCTCAAACTAGATACTCTAATGTATTTGTCCTCTTGCTCAGTTGTGCACCGGGGCCTCCCACTCCTCTTTCTATTCTGGTTAGAGCCAGTTAGTGCTGTTCTGTGAAGGGAGTAGTACACAGCGTTGTACGAGATCTTCAGTTTCTTGGCAATTTCTCGCATGGAATAGCCTTCATTTCTCAGAACAAGAATAGACTGACGAGTTTCAGAAGAAAGTTCTTTGTTTCTGGCCATTTTGATTCTGTAATCGAACCCACAATTACAGATGCTCCAGATACTCAACTAGTCTCAAGAAGGCCAGTTTTATTGCTTCATCAATCAGCACAACCGTTTTCAGCTGTGCTAACATAATTGCAAAAGGGTTTTCTAATGACCAATTAGCCTTTTAAAATGATCAACTTGGATTAGCAAACACAACGAGCCATTGGAACACAGGACTGATGGTTGCTGATAATGGGCCTCTGTACGCCTATGTAGATATTCCATTAAAAATCAGCCGTTTCCAGCTACGATAGACATTTACAACATTAACAATGTCTACACTGTATTTCTGATCAATTTGATGTTATTTTAATGGACAAAAAAATTGCTTTTCTTTAAAAAACAAGGACATTTCTAAGTGACCCCAAACTTTTGAACGGTAGTGTACATATAAATAAATATACATACATATATACACATATCTTCCTCTACCCTCTCCTCTATCATTTTCATGATGTCCATCCGGTTTGCTTCTATATGCCATATCTTTCTAACTGTGCTCTTTCACAAACCTCGCTCTCAACCTATAACCTATATACTTATTATGGACACAGTATGCTTTACATTAGTTATCTTGTTGTTATTAGTTGTTGTTAGTTGTTATTAGTCCCATCCTTCAACTCCATTCAACACCTCCCATCTATCTCTTAACACCATCCATATTGGATTTCTATTTGCCATATATTTTTCAACTGTACTGTGATGTTTTACAAAAGTTCTGAACCCTTCTATTCTCATTGTTTCTACAGATTGTAAATTGAAAATAAACATTTTTGCTAAAAGTATTATTATATTATTGATCGATTGACTATGACTTTTCAGATCACCCAGTAGTGCTATCTGCAGGGTTAGCTCCAGGTAAATATTGCAATCCTTTAACCATTCCTGGACCTGTGACCAAAAACAAGCTACAAATAGACAGTACCAAAACAAATGATCTAATGATTCTGTCTCTTCGCAGCAAAATCTGCAGAGCTGGGAAGATTGTATCCTCCATATAAATAACATTATATTGGTAGGAAGAATTTTGTATAATAATTTACATTGAAAAATTATAAGTTTTGAATCCGGCGTCGTTTTGCGTATTAGTTCATAAACACAGTGCCATGGAATCGGTACGTCAAAAATCTCTTCCCAACTATTTTGCAATCTATATGGGACGGCTGTCAATCCTTTGGTCCTTAAATGAAACTGGTATGCTTTTTTATTTATCACAATTTTCTTTAACCAATTATGTTCTTTAATGCAGGGCCGACAGACAAGTTCCTTACTTTTTCCCCCTTCCACTTTCCTCTTCCATTTTTGCGGTAATGCTGCAATTATTTGGTTGTAATTTTGGGTAGAGCAGACATTTCCATATGTTTTTGTTAGCTGCATGTGGGACATAACTCCACCAGTCCTACCGGTGATGTCATTTACCAAGATTATACTTCTTTTTTTTTTTTTTTCAAAGAATAATATTTTTTTTATCAATTAGTATATTTGAGTTTAACCACAATATTTGTTGCATTATTTGTTCTGTCCTTTCTGGAGGATTAAATTGAAATTGCAACCAACTTTCAATGGCTTGTTTTAGAAATAGTGATATTTGGGAGATGATTTCCATTTCAAATAACTGAAAGTGAGAGGTTGTACTCTGAATAAAGGGAAAAAGGCCATTCTTGAACATTGGTTGAGACAATCTTACTAATTTGCTAGAGAACCAGTTCAGATTTAAGTATAACTTTTGTATGACTGATACAGCCCTTAGCCGTGGTATATTGGCCATATACCACAAACCCCTGAGGTGCCTTATTGCTATTATAAACTGGTTATTAACGTAATTAGAGCAGTAAAAATAAATGTTTTGTCATACCTGTGTTATACGGTCTGATATATCACAGCTGTCAGCCAATCAACATTCAGGGCTTGAACCACCCTGTTTATAACAATCAATAAAATTTGTATCACAAAAACACTTCACACAGTCAGTCAGCATTGTGTGTGAACTCACCTACACATCTCCACCTGGTAGCCCAGATGCAGAGCGTCCATAGGTTCTTTACCGTTCTGGAAGTCGCTCACGTTGAAGTAGGACAGGGTGTGGTTGACGAAGCCGTGCATGGAGCCGTCTAGGCTGTACATGTACTGATAGACCAGCCTCGGGATGAAGTCTGACGTGAAGGAGATCACAAACGCCTGGAGAGAGACAGACAGTGATCACTGAGAAAGCACCTGAAGACACTTAAGACTGTGTTTACACCTGGCATTAACAAATGCCCTGTCAATAGATAGTGATTGGATCATCTTGATCGGTTAACGAAAGTCACATGGTAATACCAGGTGGAAACCAGCCCTAATGCTATATAGGTTGAATATAATGGTCAACTTCAGCAAAAGGAGCTCTGGCTTCAATGTGCTGTATACCCTCTACATCGGCAACTATCTGTCAATCAGCATATAGTCTCTCGTGACTGACTGTTAACGTTAATGTTAGCCCTAACCCTAACCCGAGAAGCTGGCCAGTGCCCATGCGAGATTTCATTCTGGGTTCAGAGATTTGCCAGCACATAAACGTAGAGGGTATCCAAGGCCTTAAAGTGAAGACACATTGATATCCTGTTCCATCGGAAACACTCTCAATAAGAGGAGGATGGAGGTGAAGGATTCCCTCCTTTCCATTTTGATCGAAAGCCTCCGTTGTCATAAATAACCCAGATCTGGATCTCACTTCAACATCGCCATGACGATGGTGATCCCTTTGGAAGTGAAGTGAGAGTCTGCAGGATTTATGACCACGTTAACTCTCCTTCTGACCAAGTAGGGTCTTCTCTGCACCGAGGGGCAGTCGTTTTAGAGGTGAAACCTCTTAAAAGCCTAATTATGAGGTTTTACAAGTAATCCCCCAAGAGTGTTGACATAAATTCACAGTAAAGGACTGGCTCTTTAATGTGGACCGGGCTGAGCTTCAATGAAAGACGTTCTAGTTTTAAGTGCAGACTTGTTATTGTTGAGGGGGTTGGGGAATGAATGTAACTTTCGCAGAACATTTCAGTGACTCCCTTATCTAAATCAAAACAGCATATGTTAAAGTGAGAGAATTGTTGTTGTTTTTTCATCATTTGGTCAACTTCCACTATTCTATTTGACTGGGATTACCGGAATGACTTACGTTTATGATGACGGCCACCTTAGCCACAGCTCGGAGAAGGTTGTACCATATTCCTAGAATCAGAGAAGAGAGAAGGTTAATGCCTCTGCAATATTGTTGTGGGATGGTATGAGTTTTTTTGCCTGGATCTATGTCAATCTGACGTTTAGTTAAGAACACAGAGGTGCAAAATAGTACAAAAGCACAAGCATAACAATGCCTGTAATAAATCAGTAGGACAAATTCCCCCCTCTAGTTATGTTTGTAAGTTTGTATGTAGAAACAATAGAGACACCATTCTGCAGATTCAACCACTAGATTACATTTACATTCCTGAATCTTTACCTGACCACATGAGTCCATTTTCAATTAACCTTTATATTCACTGAGTGTACATAACATTAAGAACACCTGCTCCTTCCATGACATAGACTGACCAGGTGAATCCAGGTGAAAGCTACGATCCCTTATTGATGTCACTTGTTAAATCCACTTCAATCAATATAGATGAAGGGGAGGAGACAGGTTAAAGAATGATTTTTAAGCCTGGAGACAATTGAGACATGAATTGTGTATGTGTGCCATTCAGAGGGTGAATGGGCAAGACAAAAGATTTAAGTGCCTTTGAATGGGGTATGGTAGAAGGTGCCAGGCGCACCGGTTTGTGTCAAGAACTGCAATACTGCTGGGTTTTTCACACTCAACAGTTTCCCATGTGTATCAAGAATGGTCCACCACCCAAAGGACATCCAGGCAACTTGACAAAACTGTGGGAAGCAGTGGAGTCAACAAGGGCCAGCATCCCTGTGGAATGCTTTCGACACCTTGTAGAATCCACCCCCCGACGAATTGAGGCTGTTCTGAGGCCAAAAGGGGAAGGGGGTGCAACTCAATATTTAGAAGGTGTTCCTAATGTTTGGTATACTCAGTGTATACATACAGGTTCATCTTGATGAGATAAAATATATTATGCAAAAGAGACTTCCTGGTCATCTGGTCACATGGTCACATAGAACTCAGGGCCCAAGAATGACATCAGAGATAACCATAATGTTTTTTTCTCTCTGTAAATCACTTATATTGGAGTGAATTCAATATAAGGTTTATTATTGTGAAAGGAATCAATATAAACAAAAATAACCTGTGGGCTTAAAGAGTGAACTTTGAACCCACCAATGTCTTTTGCCCTTGCTGCGACCGGCCTCCTGAGCTCGGCCACAAACTTCTTGGCATCCAGGCGTATCTCGATGATGTTGTTGAGGAGGGCGAAAAGTGGGGCCAGCGGGAACGATGCCACGAACAGGGTCACAAACCCAAACTGGATTACTGCAAGGACACAGAGATAGAGAGACATTCATCAGCTTTACATGAACATCTCACTGTATACACGTAGGCCTACAGTATGTCTTTCAGCCTGATCTGTCTATTCACCAGGGCCTGCTGTATTCACAAAGAGCCTCTCATAGCAGGAGTATTGATATAGGATCAGTTTTGCCTTTTAGATCATAATGAACATGATTAAATGGACAGGGGCAACCTGATCCTAGATCAGCACTCCTACTCTGATGCTTCATGAATACAGGCCCTGATCACTCGACAAGACTAAACAAATCAATCAGGAGAGATGATCTGAACCTCACATCACTTACTGTAGCTAGCTCTAAAACATGCCCATGTGCTCATCGCATGTAGGATAACAAGAAACCCTTGAATGACCCTTGTATATGTATTAAATAATATATATACAGTGTGCAAAGCTGTCATCAAGGCAAAGGGTGGCTATATAATATAAAATATATTTTGATTTGTTTAACTCTTTTTTGGTTACTGCATGATTCCATATGTGTTATTTCATAGATTTGATGTCTTCACTATTTTTCTACAATGTAAAAAATAGTAAAAATAAAGAAAAACCCTTGAATGAGTAGGTGTCCAAACTTTTGGCTGGTAGTGTATATATATTTGTTAAATAACAACTTTGACTTTTAGGTCATTCAAATCAACACAATTAATTTATTGATGCAGCTGATAAGGCAATTGAGTGGGAGTGGACCAAACTAGAGAGAACAGAAGGGGGCTCTTTAAGTGTCTTGCAGGGAGAGGATACTGAGGGAGGGGGTATGGACATGACAGGGGGCTAGGTGGAGAGGGTGGGGGCAGGGAGGCACAGGAACATGACTATGTTGGTTACGAAGGGGAAGAGACTGTGAGGGACAGAGAACGGGAGGGGGTCTAAGGCAAACAGTACTATTGGCACTTTTTTCTAGTTTTTCAAGCAACAACATTTTAAGGGAGTGTGCGAGGCACAGACGTTCACTATGCCTAGCCGAGTTCTGCTAGGAGCAAACCAAACCTATTATGCAGATGCCTGTAGAGGGGGCACAGGGGGTCTCTCTCTCTCTCTCTCTCTCTCTCTCTCTCTCTCTCTCTCTCTCTCTCTCTCTCTCTCTCTCTCTCTCTCTCTCTCTCTCTCTCTCTCTCTCTCTCTCTCTCTCTCTCTCTCTCTCTCTCTCTCTCTCTCTCTCTCTCTCTCTCTCTCTCTCTCTCTCTCTCTCTCTCTCTCTCTCTCTCAACACAAACACATCCACACACATTGCTCAGTTGTGTTCGAGAAGCAGGTGCTCTTCAAAAGCCACTCTAGGGGAAATCCAACACCACTGCAAGGTGCAGAATTCTGTAAAAATTTACAACTGCTATAATAAATATGTGGATCTTGGGTGTGACTGGTGAAGGTTTCGACTAATAGTCCATTGGAAACATTGGATAAGAACATTCCTTTAATAATACCATAATATCCATGATACCATAATGCGGTAGCATCAAATTAGCCTATCTTTGCCATGCCATGAACATTAAGTTAAGTCTAAAACTATCTGTATCCTGAGAATAGGCCTACTTACCTGGCATGAACTGAGAGACACTGCCTCTTGAGAGAGTGAAGTAAGTTAAAAGCCCTGTAACTGGACTCTACTGTTGTTTAAGACTTTCTCAAGAGTACAGTGTTCAGACAGAGAACAAACAATGTCTTTCTTTAGAGCCGTCTTAACAGTCCTCTTACACTGCAAATATATGGTAAGCTAAGTACAAGTAGTTTAGAAGTCTCCTGATGAAATAGATGAAAACACTGATGCTCTTTTCACTTGACTTGAGGTATATGCTTGCAAATGCCAGCTCCAGAAATGGGTGGATGTAGGGAGAGAAGAAGAAGAAGAAGAAGAAGAAGAAGAAGAAGAAGAAGAAGAAGAAGAAGAAGAAGAAGAAGAAGAAGAAGAAGAAGAAGAAGAAGAAGAAGAAGAAGAAGAAGAAGAAGAAGAAGAAGAAGAAGAAGAAGAAGAAGAAGAAGAAGAAGAAGAAGAAGAAGAAGAAGAAGAAGAAGAAGAAGAAGAAGAAAGCAGGAAAAGAGAGATGTGGGCCATGGCCCAAACAGCAAGTTAAAGTAAATAGAGCCTGATGGAGAATCTGGCACAGGTGTGTGCCAACAGGAGGATCTGCTGAGTAAAAACACTGCTGTATGTCGTGAAGAAGGCCCAGGGTGTACGTTTGGTACGGAGGAAGGAAGGAAGTCATTCATTCAATTAGCTACATCCCCTTCTCATTGTGCTTGGCTTAGGGAGCTATTCAAGTAAAAAATGGTAACTGGTTCCCGGAATAATTCTAAGATGATTTCCAGCCAACTCCCACACAGGGAGGAAGTACACTGAGTGTACAAAATATTAGGAACACCTGCTCTTTCCATGACATAGACTGACCAGGTGAATCCAGGTGAAAGCTATGATCCCTTACTGATGTTAAATCCACTTCAATCAGTGTAGATGAACGGTAGGAGACAAGTTAATTAAATAAGTATTTTTTAAGCCTCGAGACAATTGAGACATGGATTGTGTATGTGTGTCATTCAGATGGTGAATGGGCAAGACAAAATATTTAAGTGCCTTTGAACAGGGTATGGTAGTAGGTACCAGGCGCACCGGTGTGAGTGTGTCAAGAACTGCAACGCTAATGGGTTTTTCACACTCAACAGTTTCCCTTGTGTATCAAGAATGGTCCACCAACCAAAGGACATCCAGCCAACTTGACATAACTGTGGGAAGCATTGGAGTAAACATGGGCCAGGATCCGTGTGGAATACTTTCGACACCTTGTAGAGTCCATGCCCCGACAAATTGAGGCTGTTCTGAGGGCAAAATGGGGTGTAACTCAATATTACAATATTCATATTAACAATATAATATTAATGTTTTGTACACTCAGTGTAAGTTTTGTTTCCCTCTATAAAAAATATTAGCTGAGTACATGAATCACATGAAGAGTGCCATTCGTTTTACCCTTCAACAGCATGAATCTGTCCAAGACGGAAATGGCAGTAAGCTACATTCTACTCAATCAATGTTGCTTTACAATAGTGATACACCTAACTAAATTATCATAATTGAAAAACTTGAGTTCTTACCCCCAAATATTTTTTTCCTCCATACAGCCTTTGAAACACTATTCAATACCCTGTTAAATATTTCAGGAATCATTAATACCTTCTACTAGGTCATCAAAAGACATGGGTTCCAATTAGCTAGCTGAGGAAAATGGCCTTTGGCTCGCACACATCCATTAATGACTTCTATCTCTGACATTTGCTAAAGCCAGCCACCTGAGGTTTCATCAAGATTAAAGTCAATACAAAATAAAAGCCATCTCTATCTAATCCTTCAATCAATCTAATCACATTTGTAGGTTTGAAGCCGAGGCCAAAAACCAGTACAGTGACAGTCTAAAAACCTTTTCTTGTTTGATGCAATTGATTGACTCTAGTTTCTCAACCAACATGAAGGCCTATCAGAATTCTCTCACGACAGAGGTTCACTTACGTCAGAGTGAATGTGATAACATGAAACTACACATATGAAAAAATTTGAGAACGTGAAAACAGGATCTTATGTGAAATAAATGTGACAACATGGGGATGCAAAATGTCATTACATCACTTCCTTGTTCCCAAGCACTTAGAATCAAATTTCATGTTGAATTGTATCACGCACTAGTGGTCGGAAAATATCACTGTGATGCATTGAGATATTATATATCCTCAAAGGTGCAAACATGTAAAGCTGGTTCACCACTGTTGTGATACCATGCAACTACACGTGACAACATCAGAAAGTTTTTCACATGTGAAAATACAATTCCACATGTGAGAGTTAGGTTTTCACATGTGAAAATGCAAATTAGATTTTCACATGTGAAACTACAAATTCCACATGTGAATCTGCAATTCACATGTGAGGTGAAAACATGTTATTCTCCTCACATCTGAAAAGGTGGTATTAATTAACATGAGAACCCTATATTGAATACATGTGAACATATGGTTTCACATGTGAACAACTGACCTCACTTGTCTCTTTTGTTTTCACAGGTGAAAATTTCAGCTCAACATGTGAACAGTTCTTTCACATGTGAAAATGCGATTTCAGGTGAAAATGTGGTTTTCAAATGTGAAACTGCAAATTTCACATGGTTTTTCGTAAGGGAAGTAATTAAATGGTATGGGGGTTTTAAGGTAAGTGATACGCTGTTCAGCTAAAATAGTGTACAAATCTTTCATCAATGACAATATGATTACATTTGACATGATCACTTAGTACTGACATTTCAATATGACCCCACCTGGGATCTGAACTCACAACCTCTGGATTTGGGGTACGCTGAACTTTCTGCTGCGTTTTTAGGACATAGGACATGACAATTACATTAAGACATGATAATAGCTAAATAGTTAACTAGCGAGATAACTTGTCAGGGTACACAATATGGTTTGAATTGGCTATCTAGTTAGTCTGTTGTGTTTCCCTCTCGCTCCTCTGGCCCACTCACACTGGCACACATGCAGCTGATGCGCAAAGCATGAATTTTCCAGGATTTTCATGACCGTAAAAAGCCTATTTGCTGACCAAAAATGTGCTATAACTTTGAAATAACTCACTAATTAGCCAGGAATATTAACAAATGTGCACATGCGGCTACATACGGATCTGCTCTTTGATCTCAATAGCATATCTCGCAACCGGGGAGGATTGAAAGACCGCCCTGCCTGTTCAGAGTAATTGCTTGATATTGTGATTTTTGTGTGTTTTTTTTTTACTTGACCATCCGGACAATGCAAATCTATATTCTTCTTGTCAGACAAAATGTGTCTTGTCCCGGACAAGCAGACATGGTAAATAATTGTCTTAACTCCCTCAAGCCAATGCTTAGGCCTACACCAATCCAATTATTTTAAATCCATGAAGGATTGTCCAAGTTCACACTCTTTGGGAGATGGGTGGAGAATCAGGACACAACCATAATACTCTGTTTACCTTGAAACGAAATGACAGACATCTGTTATGACACGTGTCTTTGAACGAAGGTGGACCAACTTTACATATTTGCACCTTTGAGGATATATAATATCTCAAAACATCACAGTGATATTTTCCAACCACTAGTGCATGATAAAATTCAACATGAAACTTGATTCTGAGTGTGGGGAACAAGCAAGCGCATGTATGAAAAATCATATATGTCACACTGGTGGCAGACAGCTAAATCTGACCAATACCCATTGGAGTTGCCATGGAAGAGGCGTGTAGCTGCCATACTAAAAACATGGGGCGGGTCACTGTACAGCAACAGACGGGTTGGTTTACTCACACCTAGAGGCAAGTCAGGCAACCGTCACCACCAGTGGTGGTCAGTGATATTTAAGATGAGGGAGGATGATTATTTTTTTCTTCATGAGCATGGCCTTATTTCTATTACAGCATATTGGATGACTGTCATTCATATTCCATTCACCCAGTTCAATTTAACATCGATAGGTTTAGGCTACTACCTGATACTTTAATTTTCCCTATATCCATAATGAGATTGCTACAACCTAGCCTATGAATGAAAGATTACAACATAGGTGCACACAGGTCGAGAGAAAATGTTGAGGTGACAGACAGTGACACATGGACAGACAGCGACACATTCAATACCGCCTTGCACACTCTTGCCTGCATCTAGCTGATCTATGGTGTAGTCATTAGTCCAACAGTTGCAAACGAGAGTTTCAATTGGACAAATTCAAGTATGTTTATCCCTGTTTCGTTCCGTTTGTTTCCGTTTAAGAGACGTTTTTTAAAACAGAATCGGCGGAATGAATACACCCCTGGTCATGGGTAAACACAGTTCACATTTATAGCAGCCAGGTGGTATTCCTTCTCTCATCTATGCGCTCTCCTCCTCTCACCTTTTCCCTTCGTTGGTGGACTTCAATGTACAACACATCAGCTGTATGTGACCAGGCGAAAAAAGCTTTCCAAGCCAAACCATATCATAACTGCTACACACAGCCTAAATCGTTGTCACCATATTAGCTAAAGTTACGTCATAGTCAATGTAGCTAATAGAACTAACGCGTTAGTAAACCCGCTACAATCATGCAGTAACTTTACAATGTATAGTCAGTTAGCAGTTTAGCAGTTACCCCAGTTGGCCCCAGTGGCAATAAATTAGTAAAACCAAAAGCTTACCTTGACTTGGAAGAGTTCCAGTGTTGTGTTGGATAGTCATAGCCAGCTAGCTAACATAACAAATCTCTGTTTGAGCAGGGTGTTTGAGTAGGCTAAACTAGCTAGCTGCATTTGCTAGCTAAGTAAGTGAAACTGAAAGTGAAAAAAAATGAAGAAATCTCTCTCTTGCTTCTCCTTAATTTTTTAAGAAATGAATATGTTCAAAACTGTTCAACTATTGTCTTTCTCTCTCTTTAAGTCAACTACTCACCACATTTTATGCACTGCAGTGCTAGCTAGCTGTAGCTTATACTTTCAGTACTAGATTAATTATCTGATCCTTTGATTGGGTGGACAACATGTCAGTTCCTGCTGCAAGAGCTCTGATAGGTTGGAGGATGTCCTCCGGAAGTTGTCATAATTACTGTGTAAGTCTATGGAAGGGGTTGAGAACCATTAGCCTCCTAGGTTTTGTATTGAAGTCAAGGTACCCAGAGGAGGACTGAAGCTAGCTGTCCTCCGGCTACACCATAGTGCTACCCTACAGAGTGCTGTTGAGGCTACTGTAGACCTTCATTACAAAACAGTGTGTTTTAATAAATTATTTGGTGACGTGAATATAATCCGTATAGTTATATCTAAAAAGGATAACTTTTGTAATGTTTTACCTTTTATAATTTTTTATGAAATTCACTGAGGAGGATGGTCCTCCCCTTCCTCCTCTGAGGAGCCTCCACTGCTCACCACACATGTTAATGGGAAAGTACAAGATTAAAATAAATGCTTTTGCTATTTCGCTGTCAAACCAAGGTGCAAGCTGAACATACAAAGCAGAGAAAGATGATTTTAAAATCAACTGGACAATGTGGACTGGACATGCATATTCAGATGAAGGTTTACATGGTATTGACTTTTGGACAGTGACATAGTCTCTGAGAGAAGGGTCTGTCTGACTGATTGGTCCTGGGGGAATGCTGTACACCAAAGGTCTCACAGGGAGCTGTAGCAGCGTCATACACACACACACACACACACACACACACACACACACACACACACACACACACACACACACACAGACACAGACACAGACACAGACACAGACACAGACACAGACACAGACACAGACACAGACACAGACACAGACACAGACACACACACACACACACACACACACACACACACACACACACACACAGACACAGACACACACACACACACACACACACACACACACAGACACACACACACACACACACACACACACACACACACACACAGACACACACACACACACACACACACACACACACACACACACACACACACACACACACACACACACACACACACACACACACACACACACACACATACACACACACATACACACACACACATACACACACACACACAGACACAGACACAGACACACACACACACAGACACAGACACACACACACACACACACACACACACACACACACACACACACACACACACACACACACACACACACACACACACACACACACACACACACACACACACAGACACACACATACACACACATACACACACACACACACACACACACACACACACACAGACACACACACACACACATACACACACACATACACACACACACATACACACACACACACAGACACAGACACAGACTCACTCATCTCCATGTACTCTGGCGTGAGGCCTGCGAAGGGCTCAAGGAAGTGGTCTGTCTCATAGCGCTGTAACTTCTTCTCTCTCTCCTCTTCCTGGAAGGACCTTCTCTTGGACTTGATGTACCTTATCAGCTTCTTCAGCTTCCTGTAGGCACAGGGAGATAGTCAGAAGCAATGGCACAGTCGGACAGGGATAAGAACCACAGAGAAGCGGGGGTTTCTTCGGATGGGGCCACAGTGTCTCCGGACCGCTCCTGTCTCAGCCTCCAGTATTTATGCTGCAGTAGTTTATGTGTCGGGAGGCTGGGGTTAGTTGGTTATACCTGGAGTACTTCTCCTGTCTTATCCAGTGTCCTGTGTGAATTTAAGTATGCTCTCTCTAATTCTCTCGTTCTCTCTTTCTCTCTGAGAACCTGAGCCCTAGGACCATACGTCAGGACTACCGGGCATGATGACACCTTGCTGTCCCCAGTCCGCCTGGCCTTGCTGCTATTCCAGTTTCAACTGTTCTGCCTGCGGTTATGGAACCCCTACCTGTCCCAGACCTGCTGTTTTCAACTCTTAATGATCGGCTATGAAAAGCCAACTGAGATTTATTCCTGATTATTATTTGACCATGCTTGTCACTTATGAACATTTTTGAACATCTTGGCATGGTTCTGTTATAATCTCCACCCGGCACAGCCAGAAGAGGACTGGCCACCCCTCATAGCCTGGTTCCTCTCTAGGTTTCTTCCTAGGCTTTCGCCTTTCTAGGGAGTTTTTCCTAGCCACCGTGCTTCTACACCTGCATTACTAGCTGTTTGGGGTTTTAGGCTGGGTTTCTGTACAGCACTTCGAGATATTAGCTGATGTAAGAAGGGCTATATAAAATAAAATTGATTGATTGATTGATTGGTCTGTGGATCTTACGGGATTCTGTGAATCCTTGATATACACACACTATTGGTGCGTGTGTGTGTGTGTGTGTGTGTGTGCGTGCGCGTGTGTGTGTACTCACGGGATGCCGATCTCAAATAGATTGTTCTGGATGAGTTGCTTTCCCAACATGGTGATACTGAGCTGAATACACAACTCCATCAGACATCCTCCATGAGCACACTGCAGGGGAAAAACAGTAGTTATAGGCCTTCTGTACTGTATCACACTTCCATTATAGACAGACTGACATAACAAAAGACACACTAAGGAAGGGATTTAATCCAACCCAGACTTCCTCACAGCAATAGACTTTTAAAGGCAATTTCCCTGACGTTCACAGAGATCCAAGTTCACTGTAAACGTTGGTCATTAGCTCAAGAGAGACATCTCCTTTAAAAGTCCATCGTAGTGCATAGGTTGTTTTTCTGTGTTTTTTTAAAAAATTGCAGGACTTGACTACAGATGTATTTTGAATACAGTGGGGAAAAAAAGTATTTAGTCAGCCACCAATTGTGCAAGTTCTCCCACTTAAAAAGATGAGAGAGGCCTGTAATTTTCATCATAGGTACACGTCAACTATGACAGACAAAATGAGAAAAAAAAATCCAGAAAATCACATTGTAGGATTTTTAATGAATTTATTTGCTAATTATGGAGGAAAATAAGTATTTGGTCAATAACAAAAGTTTCTCAATACTTTGTTATATACCCTTTGTTGGCAATGACACAGGTCAAACATTTTCTGTAAGTCTTCACAAGGTTTTCACACACTGTTGCTGGTATTTTGGCCCATTCCTCCATGCAGATCTCCTCTAGAGCAGTGATGTTTTGGGGCTGTCGCTGGGCAACACGGACTTTCAACTCCCTCCAAAGATTTTCTATGGGGTTGAGATCTGGAGACTGGCTAGGCCACTCCAGGACCTTGAAATGCTTCTTACGAAGCCACTCCTTCGTTGCCCGGGCGGTGTGTTTGGGATCATTGTCATGCTGAAAGACCCAGCCACGTTTCATCTTCAATGCCCTTGCTGATGGAAGGAGGTTTTCACTCAAAATCTCACGATACATGGCCCCATTCATTCTTTCCTTTACACGGATCAGTCGTCCTGGTCCCTTTGCAGAAAAACAGCCCCAAAGCATGATGTTTCCACCGCCATGCTTCACAGTAGGTATGGTGTTCTTTGGATGCAACTCAGCATTCTTTGTCCTCCAAACACGATGAGTTGAGTTTTTACCAAAAAGTTATATTTTGGTTTCATCTCACCATATGACATTCTCCCAATCCTCTTCTGGATCATCCACATGCACTCTAGCAATCGTCAGACGGGCCTGGACATGTACTGGCTTAAGCAGGGGGACACGTCTGGCACTGCAGGATTTGAGTCCCTGGCGGCGTAGTGTGTTACTGATGGTAGGCTTTGTTACTTTGGTCCCAGCTCTCTGCAGGTCATTCACTAGGTCCCCCCGTGTGGTTCTGGGATTTTTGCTCACCGTTCTTGTGATCATTTTGACCCCACGGGGTGAGATCTTGCGTGGAGCCCCAGATCGAGGGAGATTATCAGTGGTCTTGTATGTCTTCCATTTCCTAATAATTGCTCCCACAGTTGATTTGTTCAAACCAAGCTGCTTACCTATTGCAGATTCAGTCTTCCCAGCCTGGTGCAGGTCTACAATTTTGTTTCTGGTGTCCTTTGACAGCTCTTTGGTCTTGGCCATAGTGGAGTTTGGAGTGTGACTGTTTGAGGTTGTGGACAGGTGTCTTTTATACTGATAACAAGCTCAAACAGGTGCCATTAATGCAGGTAACGAGTGGAGGACAGAGGAGCCTCTTAAAGAAGAAGTTACAGGTCTGTGAGAGCCAGAAATCTTGCTTGTTTGTAGGTGACCAAATACATATTTTCCACCATAATTTGCAAATAAATTCATTAAAAATCCTACAATGTGATTTTCTGGAGAAAAAAAATCTCAATTTGTCTGTCATAGTTGACGTGTACCTATGATGAACATTACAGGCCTCTCTCATCTTTTTAAGTGGGAGAACTTGCACAATTGGTGGCTGACTAAATACTTTTTTGCCCCACTGTATGTGAACTCCTAATGTATGTTTCTAGGTTAACTAACATTGCTTAATTCATAGCCATCTGCACTTCAACATTTATAAAGATTGTGTTCATTAGGCAATGATGAAATTAATGAAAATTGAACATGTATACAATTACAAATTATTCCTTATTGTTTTTCTTCCTTTACAGTCAGATGACTAATATTTAATACATCTCCAAATGACTGTTCATGATGCAGACTTCTATCTCAGAGATTAAGAGGAGGATTTAGAGTATAACGTTTTATTTTTACCTCTTCCATTCGGTACGACTCAAACACATAAAGATAACTTCCCGGTCGACCAACAAGCCTGTAGGAGCACAGGAAGAAAATGAAGGGTTAGTAGAGGCAATACCCAAGGAAAACTCTACTATGTCTCACTAACATAGATTGTGTGATTAACATAGCATAACATAGCATAATGTAACATAGCATAGTATAGCATAACATAGCATAATAATATAATATACTCTAACATAGCATAACATAGCATAACATAGCATAACATAACATAACATAATAATATAATATAATCTAACATAGCATAACATAGCATAATGTAACATAGCATAGTATAGCATAACATAGCATAATAATATAATATACTCTAACATAGCATAACATAGCATAACATAGCATAACATAACATAACATAATAATATAATATAATCTAACATAGCATAACATAGCATAGCATAGCACAGCACAGCATAACATAGTGTTGCTTTAGCAGTATACTTAGGGTCATTGTCCTGCTGAAAGGTGAACATCCATCCCAGTCTCAAATCTCTGGAAGACTGAAACAGGTTTCCCTCAAGAATTTCCCTGTATTTAGCGCCATCCATCATTCCTTCAATTCTGACCAGTTTCCCAGTCCCTGCCAAAGAACAACATCCCCACAGCATGATGCTGCCACCACCATGCTTCACTGTGGGGATGGTGTTCTCGGGGTGATGAGAGGTGTTGGGTTTGCGCCAGACATAGCGTTTTCCTTGATGGCCAAAAAGCTCAATTTTAGTCTCATCTGATCAGAGTACCTTCTTCCATATGTTTGGAGAGTCTCCCACATGCCTTTTGGCGAACACCAAACGTGTTTGCTTATTTTTTTGTTTAAGCAATGGCTTTTTTCTGGCCACTCTTCCGTAAAGCCCAGCTCTGTGGAGTGTACGGCTTAAAGTGGTCCTATGGACAGATACTCCAATCTCCATTGTGGAGCTTTGCAGCTCCTTTGAGGGTTATCTTTGGTCTCTTTGTTGCCTCTCTGATTAATGCCCTCCTTGCCTGGTCCGTGAGTTTTGGTGGGCGGCCCTCTCTTGGCAGGTTTGTTGTGGTGCCATGTTTTTTTTTTTTTTTTCGTTCTTTCCGTTTCCGTTTTTCCGTTCTTTCCGTTTTTTAATAATGGATTTAATGGTGGTCCGTGGGATGTTCAAAGTTTCTGATATTTCTTTATAACCCAACCCTGATCTGTACTTCTCCACAACTTTGTCCCTGACCTGTTTGGAGAGCTCCTTGGTATTCATGGTGCCGCTTGCTTGGTGGTGCCCCTTGCTTAGTGTTGTTGCAGACTCTGGGGCCTTTCAGAACAGGTGTATATATGTGACAGATCATGTGGCACTTAGATTGCACACAGGTGGACTTTATTTAACTCATTATGTGACTTCTGAAGGTAATTGGTTGCACCAGATCTTATTTAGGGGCTTCATAGCAAAGGGGGTGAATACATATGCACGCACCACTTTTCCGTTATTAATTTTTTAGAATTTTTTGAAACAAGTTATTTTTTTCATTTCACTTAACCAATTTGGACTATTTTGTGTATGTCTATTACATGAAATCCAAATAAAAATCAATTTAAATTACAGGTTGTAATGCAACAAAATAGGAAAAACGCCAAGGGGGATGAATACTTTTACATTTACATTTACATTTTAGTCATTTAGCAGACGCTCTTATCCAGAGCGACTTACAGGAGCAATTAGGGTTAAGTGCCTTGCTCAAGGGCACATTTACGTCATTTAGCAGACGCTCTTAAACAGAGCGACTCACAAATTGGTGCATTCACCCTATAGGCAGTGGGATAACCACTTTACAAAAAAAAATTTGGGGGGGGTAGAAGGATTACTTTATCCTATCCCAGGTATTCCTTAAAGAGGTGGGGTTTCAAATGTCTCCGGAAGGTGGTGAGTGACTCTTTTGCAAGGCACTGTAACATCACATAGCATAACATAGCATAGCATAACATAGCATAACATAGTATAATAATATAATATCATTTAACATAGCATAACATAGCATAGCATAGCATAACATAGCATAGCATAACATATTAACATAATATAATCTAACATAACATAGCATCACACAGCATAACATAACATAACATAGCATAAAATAGCATACCATAACATATTAACATAATATAATATAACATAACATAGCATTACATAGCATAACAACATAACATAGCATAGCATAGCATAGTATAACATAGAATAGCATAACATAGCATAACATAACATTTATATTTATATTTATAACAAGCTCATACAGATCATTAGAGAGTGGTTGGAGAAAGACTAAGACTGTGGGGACTCACCTGCCTCTGAAAAATGCTATGTATATGATGGGTGTAAAGGCGTTCACAAACTTCAGGATGAACGTTTTGAATATCAACCTCTCCTCAAAGCTCTTGTCTGTCTTTGGAACCTCTGAGAAAACAGACAGTAGATGTTCAGACGTTATTAAATAACTCGTAAGGCCATTGCTGCTTGAGACTGGACTTTAAAGAGAATAGTGGAATCCTTCTACAGCAAGGGGAGTTAGAATGTTGCACTGCATTCAATACACCAAATGTCAGTTCTAGAAGGAAATCAATTTTGGATCTATCTTCAGTTTGAAAGGTAGGTAGCACGATGAGACAGTACATTGGCATATTGTTAGAAATAGCACCCAAAAAGCCTTTCTAGTGGTAACTTACAGCTAATAGGGAAGTTGGCACACTGTCAATGCAAGATGCACTTAAAGATGCTCTACTTTTTCTAAGTTCTGTAAATGGGTCTTTGGATGCTGTTGTCAAGTTGTCAGAGTGATCTAGGCCAGTGATAAAAGGAACACAAAAAGCCTTGCTGATAGCTACAGGTAGGAACAGTCTTTAAAAGTGCTATAGCATTATTATCACATTAGATTAAATTAGGTTGTTGCACATACCTAGGACGGTGAGCCAGTGGGAGACAGTTCCATGTGTGTGGGTGTATTTGTGCGTGTGTGTGGTGTGTCTGTCTGTGTGTATGTGTGTCTGTGTCTGTTAAGTTGTCAGACTGTGTCTGTGTCTGTGTGTGTTAAGTTCTCAGACTGTGTGTGTGTGTGTGTGTGTGTGTGTGTGTGTGTGTGTGTGTGTGTGTGTGTGTGTGTGTGTGTGTGTGCGTGTCGGTGTGTGTGTGCTGTTGTCAGACTAACGTACCGAGGACAGTGAGCCAGCGGGCGACAGCTCCGTACACCTCATCCAGGATCAAAATGACCACCAGGTTGATGATGGCAGCGGTGGTTTTGACCGTCAGACGGACGTTGGACCGTGTGGTGGGGTTGTTGCTCATGTGCAGCGCTGCCTTGGTGGAGATCCGGTAAAGGATGACTCCGAACACTATGGCAAACGTTACCCCGATCTGAACGGAGAGACAGGAAGCAATGGTAAGGTCACCATTGATTTATTTGGGTTGGAGTCCTTTTTCAAGGTCACTTAATTTGCTCAGGAATCATCTGTAACATCCTGACCACACCGCTCACGTCGCGTGTGCGAGCATTGCAAAATAAATGTACACATACATGTTATTCAATAATTGCATCCACACTGCTTGCGCGCGTCAACAAGCGTCTGCGTAGCCAGGCGCTAAAATAGAACTTGATTCTATTTGTGATGCTTGACGCGCTGCAAGTCCTGCCTCTCCCATCTCCTCATTGGTTTTTAGGAGCATATACCCACGTGGGTGATTGAAAGATGAACTGAGGTCCACACTCCAGTCCAGTTGGTGGTGGTAACGCACCTTAAAGTTGGTTGCCAACAGTCATATAAAGTCAAAAGAAGAAGAAGAAGCCTGAAGGAGGAGAGATTACTAGAAACTCACTCGGTTTACCCTTTTATCTGTGGATTAATTGTTGGAGTAGAGGACCTTGTGCATTTCAGGTAAAATAACAACCCAATGTTTATATCCCAGGACGAATTAGCTAGCAACAGCAAGCTAGCTAGCTAAAATGCCATAAATGTTTCATGCTTTTCGACTTGTCCCCAAATTAATATAGTTGGTTCAGAGTTCGTTTTGCTATTTCAACCTGCGTGTCCTGATTGCATCTGGTGTGGGTGGACAAAATCAACATGCACACGATGGGGCACGCGGACGCACACGCGAGCGGTCTGGTCAGCATGTAACACTCTTTAGGAGCTTTCTCACCATTTATTCATTTCCAGTGTTCAATCTGAGGCATTGACAGAGAAGGGCTTTTTCTATATACAGCATTATAGCCAAAAGTCTGGCTACAGTACATATTATACTGATCGTTTAAGCTACACCTTTAAAATCCAGTTTAATAAAAGTATCTAAAATACCTCTGAGCAGCTTACATCTTACTATGTGTTGGACTCACCATCAAAAGCATCATGACTACGTTGGTCATGTACGCTGGTAACCGGTCTCTGCACGTCAGCTTTTCTTTTTCTGTCTAAAAGAGGGGTTCAAATATTCAGACCTGTCGAGTTACAGCCAAGTGTACTGTAACTGTTTGTATGTGAAAATTAACATGACCAGTGAGCAGAATAATCCAAAGAGCGATGGATGGAGAGTGGAAAAGCTGGTGTTTTGATGCTGACACAACCACAACACAGAAATAAACATTACATACATAATTATTCAACACTGACAGTCAAAGGGTTGTACGGTGTTCTCACAGTTCATTCACTATATTTCAGGCATTTATTAAGTCATTCTCATCATTCTTTATGCAGCAAATCTCAGTCAGAACATGGCTGCGTCTGAAATGGCACCCTATTCCCTAAATAGTGAACCTGGTCAAAACTAGTGCACTATATAGGGAATACGGTGTCATTGTTGACACAGCCATGTCAATAACCTTCCAGCAGCCATTTGGAACAGAACAGGCGAACATGCTGTCTATGGCAGGGGTATTCAACCTTGGTCCGCAGACCCCTAGGGGTCCATGGAGGTAATGCAGGGGGTATTTAAATGTAGCATTTCAATGTAGCAAAGAGGAGAAAATATTTTTTCTGATGATGTCAACTCCTAATGTTCTCTACAGTCATTTACACTCACTCGAGTATCTCACATAGGTTTTGAAAAAGCACCCGCGAGTACCAGTCGCGGCAAGTGCCATTGGCTACTGGTAAGCTTTCTTGACTTGGACATTCTTTTTTACATGGCTAACCTTTGTTTAACCAGCTAAACAGCTGCTCTTAGTGAAAAGGTTAGAGTTTACACTTCCTCTTCCAGGAAGGGGTCCCTGGGCTAGAAAAGGTTGAAGACCCCATGTCTATGGAACTACAAAAAAACAAACCACACTGGCTCAATCTCACTACCAGAACATTACAACATGCACCAAGCACTACCACTATGGAGAAATCAGATCTAAAGAATCCAATCTCAGAAAGAAAAAACAACCAATCAAACAACTGTCAAGAAGAAAAGGAAGAGGTTCTAACAGCAGCTCTGTAAAACGTGACGGCGAGCAGAGGCGTGTGTGAGTGTGGCTGGATCTCAGTGAGAGCGCTATCTACAGTATGTGAAATGGACTGACGTGTCAAGTCCCAGGCTTAATCCAAAATACTGTATTTGCCAAAACGTTGTGTGCAAAATCAATCATGTGCTTCGCAGATAAAAGAGTCTTCTCCGTTCATTAAATTAGACCCGACGGGGTGAGTAGGAGGATTAGGGCTTGTCTTGGCAGACTTCCATAGTGCAGTGTGTGTGGGATAGGTGTGGATGGGAGGTGAGGACACTGAAAGTACCAGTTTTAGCCCAGCCATGGCAGATTGAACTGTTTGCTTCCATTTGTTTGTGGTTTCTTCTGCTATCTCTGTAGGCTTCTGACAGTCAGAAGACATAAACACAGCAACCCAGAAGAACCACAAGACAAAAATATGAAAAGAAGAGGAAACACACGCTAGTCATGTAAAAGACTGTTATCAGACTGTAGTCTTTAGTCTAAGACCCATATCATACTGTACACGTATCAATCTACCACTGTAGAGGATTCATCGTTTTGTAAGAGACACACACTTTTCCAAACATCCGGACTAAAGAAGAGACTGCAAATCAAATCACAAAAACTAAACCAGCAACATAAAATCTAAATGGCTAGCTACAGTAAAAATCTGGAATAACCAACCAGTACCTTCTGTGTCTTGTGTTCTTTCTTCAGGGACTTCTGCATGACTCGGAGCTCGTACTCAGCTCGTGGGTGGTCCTGAGGAAGGAATAGAGACAGAGGCACTTAAAAATGTATGGACATTGACTGGGACACTCATAAAATACTCCCATCAGGTGCAGGGTTTAATACGGCTGTCACTGTTCCCAATTGGAGATTCCTTGTGACAACACACTTGGTGGGGAGGTGAGAAGGTTATATAGCCCAGTCAAGTTCTACAGTACAGAGTAGGTAGAATATTTTCAAAGACCACAGTTGACTACAATCACTGGTTCCCTATTTCTACTGAGATGGTTAGAAGGCTGCAGTGGCTACTGGTTTCCTGCAGCATGAATCTTTGCAGAAGAGACAGGTCAGGGAGACAGAAAGAGACAGCGAGAGGGCTGGCTAGGCCAGGATATTGTGGGCGGGTGAGCTGAACCTGACATCCGACTCACAGGAGACAGGACGGTACAGGTGCTGTGAGCAGGCCAGAAGCAGTGGGCATTAGGGTTGCAAAATTCCTAGGTTTTCCAGCAATCCCAGTTGGAAGTTGCAGAATTGTGCAACGCTAGTGGGCATTCATAAAAAGAGTGGTGGTTCAATGGGTAGTGGTGTTTTGTGGGTGCTTTAGGAGGGCAAGGAGGTGTCCGTGGACAGTCTGAGGAAGAAGAGCCAGTGCGGGGGTAGCAAAGCCAGACGGTGATTGAGGGGAAAAAATATACATATTTTGTGTAAAATGAAATGTTCCAAACCTTCAGCTCTTCCTGTAGATACCCACGGGAGAAAGAGGAGGACAAGATAGTTACAAAAATATCTCAACCTTTAAATATTTTTGGGAAAATGGTCTTGAAGAAAAAATATAATATTTATTTCCGTCTACTGTGCCAGTTATTGTTGTGTCTCCAAACAAGACAACACTGACGAGAACTGAAATCTAGTTATACACAATTTCTCTCCTATTCAGAGTCCCATGGCTAGTGATGGAATTATGAATAATAAACTATTATGTGGAGGAAATGTTAGTGGGCAGTAAGAACAGCATTTTGAAACATGAACTCATCATCTCTCAGCATTATTTGGGACAGTCCACAGTATGGTCCTCCCGTTTACAAACAAATAGTGGTGGAATGTAAGACACTAACCGGAGAGCACTCACCTCTTCCTCCTCGAAGCCTGTCAGATCCCATTCATAGTTGAGACGCATCTGTCTTCTCTTCCAGTGCTCCATGAACATGGCAGCTGCAGAAACACAACACGGTTAAGAGTTCTGTTGAGAGCCCCATGAACGCATGAAGAACATAATCCACAATATCAACAAGATTGTCAGTCCTTTGATCTAGAGTGCCTTCTATGAATTTGAGAGGGGTTACATTTCCAAAGCCTCATCCCTCAGCTGTATACCAAAACAAATGATGGAGCTGCTGTTTTGTTGTTTTTCAAAACAAAGACTGTAGCTTTAAAGATATTAAAGTTTGGTAACGATTTACATTAAATCTACCTCCATAAAGCATAATTTTTTTTATTCAGTTGTTTAAATTTCAACATTGGGCAGATTATGTAGAAAGTTATTTATCTCGATCAGTTACCCTGGCAGTCCAATTATGGTTCCCCGACCAGGATGATTATGTGCGTGTGGCGTAATAAATGTGCTAAAATTAGGATTGCAGCGATCAATTATTAAATGTATAATGAGCAAAAATGATCAATTGCCACGTGTGAGGGATGAGGAGCTAAATTTGTAGAGATTACATTAATTGGATTCCAGGTATGTTCTAGTCTTGTGGGACAGCAGGGATGGTGGCAGGGATATGCAGACGGGCACCTGGGGCAATCAAATGTTCTACATTTTATCCATATAATGTTCATCCACCAAAGCGTCTCGGTTACTCGAAGAATAGTCTCTCTCGCCAGACTATGGGCGCTCCACAAGCAGCTGTGAAAAATAAACCACTCAATGAGTAACCTTGGTTCTCTGAATGAGACGTTGTCACCACTTTGGGATATGGGAGATAGTGGTGACATTTAGTATTTTGGGGATATTTAGTAGGATACCCATTACTATTCTTCTTTGGGTCCAAACAAGGTTAAAACAGTTACATCACAACAAAACACAACAACAGCCTACATCATAAAGAAAACGTTACATCAAACAAGACATTATTACATCATTACTCTAATATTACAAATGTACAATATAAAATCCACAATACCACAACATTACAATGTGTGTGTGTGTGTGTGTGTTAGAGTGTGTGTGGTGCATGTGTGTATTTGTGTGTGTGTGTCTCTTCACAGGCGCGTTGTGCCGTGAGATGTATTTTTGATTTAGATTTTTTAAATCAGATTTTACTGCTCTCTTGAGTTACTTGTCAGTTTTGACCATGTCCGTTTACAATCTAGGGTTACACCAAGCAGTTTAGTCTCCTCAACATTGAGTGATTAAATGAAAGAGAACACTCATGTGGAGTAAACATTTTAGTATGACAACATGTATGCTGGTATATACATCTGTGGATAACAAAAACAACATTCTGGTCATAATATTGACTCTGACAGGAGAGACAGGGAGGGCAGAGACAATTATCAAAAAATATATCTAATTTATTTACTCCAGTTGGTCTGAAAATGCCTTTTCTAATGGAAAGGCCTTTTAATTCTCTATATTTCACACACTAAGTTGTTCTACTAAAACTAAATGGGGAGTTTTTTGTGAGTTAGCAAAAAGTCATCATCAGACTTGAATGTGACCCAGTAGATTAATTAAATGCCTGAGGATGCTGTATAAATGTATTTGAAAGAAATGTTTTGGCTAATTGTTAAGGAATTGCCATGTCCTCTGAGAATAACATCTTGTATCCCAGTTGAGATCCAGTAAAACACTACTTCCTACCTCCAACGGTGAGGGACGACAGTTGCATCATTCTTTCACTAGTTACATAACAAAGACACAACATACTGTAACACTTGAACTGGTGCAGTACTGTACACGGTAGTGTCTCATCCAAACCTATCATATCACACACACACAGTAGGCAAATTAAACTGCAAATAAATCCCGGGGCTGAACCCGTGCCCTCATACAATGCTCCAGTCTATTGCCTCCTGCCTTCAGTCTGCCTTCAGCCTCAGGCCTCACAGGCCCAGCCTCACTGTGACAATGAACAGAACAGGAACGCACCAGCAAAGAGCCCATTTTTTAAGGGAAAGCATGCATGGTTTAATCCACATAGTAAGACTCTGTACAGTCTAGTCTACAGGGCTGAGTGGTCCGTTGAAACAGTCATAGAGGAGAGAGAGACGGAAAGAGAGAAAGAGCCGGAAAGAGAGAAAGAACAAAATAATAGTGGACGCAGGAATTAACAAAGGAAACAAAGAAAGAGGACAACTGGACGAACAAAACAGGTGAAAGTGAGGAAGAGCAGAGAGTGAGAAGAGTCCTATTGTTTAGAGAAGTCCTCGGTGGCTCTGTTGGTAAGAGTGTGGTTCTAGATGGGCCGAGGTTCAGGGTTCATTTCCTGCATTTCCCGGGATCACATACATACACACGCCCTCGCTCTACTGTAGGCCGCAGGTGGGATGGGTATAGAGGAGATGGCCTGTCAGGTGGGATGTGTATAGAGACGATGGCCTGTCAGGTGGGATGTGTATAGAGACGATGGCCTGTCAGGTGGGATGGGTATAGAGGAGATGGCCTGTCAGGTGGGATGGGTATAGAGGAGATGGCCTGTCAGGTGGGATGGGTATAGAGACGATGGCCTGTCAGGTGGGATGGGTATAGAGGAGATGGCCTGTCAGGTGGGATGGGTATAGAGGAGATGGCCTGTCAGGTGGGATGGGTATAGAGGAGATGGCCTGTCAGGTGGGATGGGTATAGAGACGATGGCCTGTCAGGTGGGATGTGTATAGAGACGATGGCCTGTCAGGTGGGATGTGTATAGAGACGATGGCCTGTCAGGTGGGATGGGTATAGAGACGATGGCCTGTCAGGTGGGATGTGTATAGAGGAGATGGCCTGTCAGGTGGGATGTGTATAGAGACGATGGCCTGTCAGGTGGGATGGGTATAGAGACGATGGCCTGTCAGGTGGGATGTGTATAGAGGAGATGGCCTGTCAGGTGGGATGTGTATAGAGACGATGGCCTGTCAGGTGGGATGGGTATAGAGACGATGGCCTGTCAGGTGGGATGTGTATAGAGACGATGGCCTGTCAGGTGGGATGTGTATAGAGGAGATGGCCTGTCAGGTGGGATGGGTATAGAGACGATGGCCTGTCAGGTGGGATGGGTATAGAGGAGATGGCCTGTCAGGTGGGATGTGTATAGAGACGATGGCCTGTCAGGTGGGATGGGTATAGAGGAGATGGCCTGTCAGGTGGGATGTGTATAGAGACGATGGCCTGTCAGGTGGGATGGGTATAGAGACGATGGCCTGTCAGGTGGGATGTGTATAGAGACGATGGCCTGTCAGGTGGGATGGGTATAGAGACGATGGCCTGTCAGGTGGGATGGGTATAGAGGAGATGGCCTGTCAGGTGGGATGTGTATAGAGACGATGGCCTGTCAGGTGGGATGTGTATAGAGACGATGGCCTGTCAGGTGGGATGGGTATAGAGACGATGGCCTGTCAGGTGGGATGGGTATAGAGACGATGGCCTGTCAGGTGGGATGGGTATAGAGACGATGGCCTGTCAGGTGGGATGTGTATAGAGACGATGGACTGTCAGGTGGGATGTGTATAGAGACGATGGCCTGTCAGGTGGGATGTGTATAGAGGAGATGGCCTGTCAGGTGGGATGTGTATAGAGACGATGGCCTGTCAGGTGGGATGTGTATAGAGAAGATGGCTTCTGTGCCATAGGAACTTAACTCGAACTCCTTAGACTTTGGATAAACGCATCTGCTAAGTGGCATATATCCTTACTATTACAAAAGTTGAGATGGTTGTGCAGTTCTGTTGGGTAGACTATGAAAATTAGCTGTCTAGCTAAATCCGGCATTGTTACAATTGAGAGTATCATCTGAAATAAGCCTTGTCCAAGTTAGAACGGCCCATTGGGTGGAAGCCTATTTCCTGTTTCTGTACTGTGATTTTATTTTATTTTATTAGGATCTCTTTTAGTCCTCATTCAGACTAATCTTCCAAGAGTTAAAATACAATTTATAATACAATCAAATGTTCACATACAGTATAACATACCGTTACAAACAGCAGACATAATACACTGCCATATTGACCAGATAAATACTCTGACAGTCTGAAAAGATAGATTGGTTCCTTCATCTACCATAGTCCTGCACAACCTTCCGATTTAGCTTGTTTAAATGGTTCTAATGTATTGTTTAAATTTATAATGTATATTGAAATGTTTCTGGTTTGCGCAGATAAATTATTCACTTTCTTTAATGCTCTGAATCAAAATGTTCTTTTGTCTTTTTCTCTTCTCTGTCTGGAATAACACATAGACGGTGGACAATCTATTCCTAGTATTGACTGAATGTCTGTCTCTTACAAATTGAATCCTCTTTTGAATGGAGTTTGGCCATTTTAAATGGTGTACATTGTGAAATAAAATAAGCATGTTTCTTTCAATAATTGTGTTGATTGATGACCACCCAAGAGCATTGTGCATGACTACAACAGAAAAATCATATCTCCACTTTAGTACAATCCTTGCTGCTTTGTTCGGTGCAATCTGCAGCCTCCTAATCTCCCTCGCTGATGGGTTTCCCCAGACCACAGAACAGTAGTTCACCTGACTCCCAATTAATGCTTGGGTTGTTTGCTTAAAGCTGCAATATGTAACTTTTTGGGCGACCCGACCAAATTCACATAGAAATGTGAGTTATAGGTCTTCTCATTGAAAGCAAGTCTAAGAAGCGGTAGATCTGTTCTATGTGCACTAATTCTATGCTTCCCGTTCTTAAGTTTAGTTTTTGCATCTTTTACTTTCGGTTTTGTACACCAGCTTCAAACAGCTGAAAATACAATATTTTTGGTTATGGAAAATTATTTCACAGCGGTTTAGATGGAACAATGATTCTCTATACCATACTTGCTTGTTTTGTCACATAAACTGAAATTAGGCGAACAATTAGAATTTTAGCAACCAGGAAATGGCTGAGCGATTTCTGCACCTTTAAGAATCTTTCCCGCTAAATATTTAGTTATCCTTCTGACCATGCATGCAGTTTTATTTATTTTCTTACATAGATTAGTTATTTGAGATGACCATGATAAGCAGTTATCTAGCTGCAATCCTAGTAGTTTGGTTTCTGCCACTTCCTCAATTTGTAGTCCCCCCATGCTTAATCGCTTCCCATGTTGTGTTGGCCTTTTCGTGGTGGAACAGACCAACATAACCTTGATTTTCTTAGCGTTCAAAACAAGTTTGTTCCAGCAGACCCACTCCCTGGTATTTTCCAGATCTACTTGTAGAGCTTGCTGTACCTGTTGAACAGATTTGTCTTGCTGTACCTGTTGAACAGATTTGTCTTCCTGTACCTGTTGAACAGAGATGTGTCTTTTACTTGAACTCTGTGAAGCATGTATTTGGGCTGCAATCTGAGGTGCAGTTAACTCTAATGAACTTATCCTCTGCAGCAGAGGTAACTCTGGGTCTTCCTTTCCTGTGCCGGTCCTCATGAGAGCCAGTTTCATCATAGCGCTTGATGGTTTTTGTGACTGCACTTGAAGAAACGTTCAAAGTTCTAGACATTTTCCGGATTGACTGACCTTTCATGTCTTAAAGCAATGATGGACTGTCGTTTCTCTTTGCTTATTTGAGCTGTTCTTGCCATAATATGGACTTGGTCTTTTACCAAATAGGGCTACCTTCTGTATACCACCCCTACCTTGTCACAACACAACTGATTGGCTCAAACGCGTTAAGGAAAGAAATTCCACAAATTAACTTTTAACAAGGCACACCTGTTAATTGAAATACATTCCAGGTGATTACCTCATGAAGCTGGATGAGAGAATGCCAAGAGTGTGCAAAGCTGTCATCAAGGCAATGGGTGGCTACTTTGAAAAATCTCAAATATAAAATATATTTTGATATGTTTAACACTTTTTTGTTTACTACATGATTCCATATGTGTTATTTCATAGTTTTGTCTTCACTATTATTCTACAATATAGAAAATAGTAAAAATAAAGAAAAACCCTGGAATGAGTAGGTGTGTCCAAACTTTTGACTGGTACTGTATATATGTATATATATATATTGTATTTTACCCCCTTTTTCTCCCCAATTTCGATCTTGTCTCATCGCTGCATCTCCCCAATGGGCACGGGAGACGAAGGTCAAGTCATGCATCCTCCGAAACATGACCCGCCAAACCGCGCTTCTTAACACCAGCCTGCTTAACCCGGAAGCCAGCTGCACCAATGTGTCGAAGGAAGCACCGTTCAACTGACGACTCAGGTCAGCCTGCAGGTGCCTGGCCCACCACAAGGAGTCACTAGAGCGCGATGAGCCAAGTAAAGACCCCCCTGCGAAGCCCTCCCCTAACCCAGATGACACTGGGCCAATTGTACGCTGCCCTATGGGACTCCCGATCACGTCCGGTTGTGATACAGCCTGGGATCGAACCTGGGTCTGTAGTGATGCCTCTAACACTGCGATGCAGTGCCTTTGACCGCTGCGCCACTCGGGAGGCCCCGTTGGTATATATTAAGTAAAGAAGTGGCCCAAGGCAGCTGCCCTGCGGTATTCCACAGTCTAGGGCATGAGGGGAAGAAAACGACCCATCGATATAGGTGGACTGTTTCCTGTCAGTTAGATGTGACTGGACCCAATTCAATGCTGCCTCCTTAAACCCATAATGCAGTAATTTTGTTAAAAGTATTTCATGATCCACTAAATCAAATGCTGCACTAAAATCTAGAAATAGTATATCCACAAACTTGCTATTGTGGGCGATTTGGAAAGCCGTAGTCAGTCAGTCAATAAATAATATAATAATACTCGTAGGAAAGGTTATAATCTTTAGCTCAAAATCTGTGGATACTATACAATTAGAAAGGTTCAAAATGTATTTAAAACATCACAGCACAATTGAAAAATATATTTGACATTTTTACATTTTGTCATTTAGCAGACGCTCTTATCCAGAGCGACTTACAGTTAGTGAGTGCATACATTTTCATGGAAACCAAACGAGTGTGGTCTATGGTGATAGGTGGGATGGGCTGAGAGTGGCTGAGGAGTGGGTTTGAAGAACTTATGTTCAGTAATGTATTATTGTTATGTGATTGCTGTATATAAAAGTACATGTATGTAAAATGTGTATGCAAAATGTGTATGTAAAATGTACATGTAAAATGTATATGTAAAATGTATGTAGCAGAAAAGCTGTAAAAAAATATATATATATATATATATATATATATATATATATATATATATATATATATATATATATATATATATATATATATATACAGTGGGGAGAACAAGTATTTGATACACTGCCGATTTTGCAGGTTTTCCTACTTACAAAGCATGTAGAGGTCTTTAATTTTTATCATAGGTACACTTCAACTGTGAGAGACAGAATCTAAAACAAAAATCCAGAAAATCACATTGTATGATTTTTAAGTAATTAATTTGCATTTTATTGCGTGTCATAAGTATTTGATACATCAGAAAAGCAGAACTTAATATTTGGTACAGAAACCTTTGTTTGCAATTACAGAGATCATACATTTCCTGTAGGTCTTGACCAGGTTTGCACACACTGCAGCAGGGATTTTGGCCCACTCCTCCATACAGACCTTCTCCAGATCCTTCAGGTTTCGGGGCTGTCGCTGGGCAATACGGACTTTCAGCTCCCTCCAAATATTTGCTATTGGGTTCGGGTCTGGAGACTGGCTAGGCCACTCCAGGACCTTGAGATGCTTCTTACGGAGCCACTCCTTAGTTGCCCTGGCTGTGTGTTTTGGGTCGTTGTCATAATGGAAGACCCAGCCACGACCCATCTTCAATGCCCTTAATGAGGGAAGGAGGTTGTTGGCCAAGATCTCGCGATACATGGCCCCATCCATCCTCCCCTCAATACGGTGCAGTTGTCCTGTCCCCTTTGCAGAAAAGCATCCCCAAAGAATGATGTTTCCACCTCCATGCTTCACGGTTGGGATGGTGTTCTTGGGGTTGTACTCATCCTTCTTCTTCCTCCAAACACGGCGAGTGGAGTTTAGACCAAAAAGCTCTATTTTTGTCTCATCAGACCATATGACCTTCTCCCATTCGTCCTCTGGATCATCCAGATGGTCATTGGCAAACTTCAGACGGGCCTGGACATGCGCTGGCTTGAGCAGGGGGACCTTGCGTGCGCTGCAGGATTTTAATCCATGACGGCGTAGTGTGTTACTAATGGTTTTCTTTGAGACTGTGGTCCCAGCTCTCTTCAGGTCATTGACCAGGTCCTGCCATGTAGTTCTGGGCTGATCCCTCACCTTCCTCATGATCATTGATGCCCCACGAGGTGATATCTTGCATGGAGCCCCAGACCGAGGGTGATTGACCGTCATCTTGAACTTCTTCCATTTTCTAATAATTGCGCCAACAGTTGTTGCCTTCTCACCAAGCTGCTTGCCTATTGTCCTGTAGCCCATCCCAGCCTTGTGCAGGTCTACAATTTTATCCCTGATGTCCTTACACAGCTCTCTGGTCTTGGCCATTGTGGAGAGGTTGGAGTCTGTTTGATTGAGTGTGTGGACAGGTGTCTTTTATACAGGTAACGAGTTCAAACAGGTGCAGTTAATACAGGTAATGAGTGGAGAATAGGAGGGCTTCTTAAAGAAAAACTAACAGGTCTGTGAGTGCCGGAATTCATACTGGTTGGTAGGTGATCAAATACTTATGTCATGCAATAAAATGCTAATTAATTACTTAAAAATCATACAATGTGATTTTCTGGATTTTTTTTATAGATTCTGTCTCTCATAGTTGAAGTGTACCTATGATAAAAATTACAGACCTCTACATGCTTTGTAAGTAGGAAAACCTGCAAAATCGGCAGTGTATCAAATACTTGTTCTCCCCACTGTATGTGTCCTCCGATGAGGGGGGGTTGTGGATGGGTTAAAAATAAAAGAAAGAAGAAAAGAACAGAAAAAAAATAACTTGCCATGATCCATGATCCATGATCCATGATCCATGATCCATTATCCATTATCCATGATCCATGATCCATTATCCATGATCCATTATCCATTATCCATAGCACTGAGCCACTGGTCAGTCATGTCAACCAATACCGTGGTAGTGGAATGGTTTTTGCGATAAGCATGCTAATTGGCTGTGATCAGATCATGATTTTCCATGTACTCCCATATTTGTTTACTCACAATACCCTCCAATATCTTACTTATTGAAGGGAGTAGACTGACTGGTCGACTATTGGCAGGAGTAAGGGGTTCTTTGATGTCTTTCGGGATTGGACACAGTTTAACATGCCTCCATACATTAAGATATTGCCCCTTTTCCAGTGACCAATTCATTATGTATGTCAGTGGAGCTGCAATCTGGGGAGCCACGTAGCGAAGTAAAAAATTGTCCATAAAATCATAACCTGTAGATTTACCATTGGGTAATGACTTCAATAGGTTTAA
This sequence comes from Coregonus clupeaformis, assembly GCF_020615455.1. Classification (NCBI taxonomy): domain Eukaryota; kingdom Metazoa; phylum Chordata; class Actinopteri; order Salmoniformes; family Salmonidae; genus Coregonus; species Coregonus clupeaformis. The sequence goes on from NC_059210.1 coordinate 11,514,012, forward strand.
CACCTCATCTACTGACACCAGCAGTAGACTAAAATATCTGTTTTTAATAATAATAATAATAATATAATAATAATAATAATATGATCATCAATCTATTGGACAATAGCTTGTTTGGAAGACTGGGTGTTTACATTATCTCTCAGTAAATGTGTTTTCTTTGTGAAAAACAATCAGCAAAATGATTGGCAAAGTCAGCTGGTTTTTATGTTGTTCTCCCGTCAACCTCCACACTAGATGGGCATGATGAGAGTGGCTCCCAAGTGGCGCAGTGGTCTAAAGCACTGCATTGCAGCGCTAGCTGTGCCACTAGAGATCCTGGTGTGGATTCCCACAGTATGAAATAAAATAAAATAATTATAATAATAATAATGTATGCACTCACTAACTGTAAGTCACTCTGGATAAGAGCGTCTGCTAAATGACAAAAAATTAATAATGTAAATGAGATAGATGTCCCACGTAAGCCCTTAACTGTATTCCATACCTTTTTTGAATCATTTTTTACAATCAATGAAAGCATTTTTGTAAAATAAAGTTATTTTTCGTAGTCATTTCGTAGTGTTCTATAATTCTGTTAATCAATTTCTAGTTTAGATTTGGCTGCTAAGACTTTTGCCCTATTTATTTGAGAAAACACCTCACCCAGTTCATTATCAATCCATGGAGATTGACGATCCCTAACTGTACTCTTTCATTCTCTAGATAAATAAATTCCCAGGGTACAGCAGCAAAATCATTTTGAAATTGCTCATGATTAAATGTGTATTTGTTTTCTCTTGACCACAATCATTGAGGGTTTCTTTGGAGCCTTGGTGTTCATGGTTATGGTCACAATATTGTGGTCTGTCCAGCCCACTGGCATTGATCTGACCTTTAAGCATTGCAATGTGAGGTAGCTTGATGTACAAGTACACCCCCTGGACAGGACGTGAGTCTATCGCAGGGCCTTACCGTATCATCTAGGTGGTTGATTATTGAGTACTGTCCCTGTTAAATAAATGATACAAATAAATAAAGTTGTTCTGTTCTGTTGTGTAGACAAGCCTCAACCTCTTACCCCAGAGGGCCATGAAGATGGAGAAGAAGACGGTGGCAGGGTTGTCAAAGAGGTGGCTGGCCCGAGCCGTCCCGCAGGCTTCCTTCAGTTTCCAGTAGCTACATGCTCTGTCACACAGCGGGCACATGGTGATGGTGTTCTTGGGGTGGCAGATCTCCATGCTGTAGAGAAGGGGGGGATACAACAGTCAGCCCTCTTTATTTCATTTTAGTTCCTCGGATAAATTGTTAGACTGTATTACTGATTTAAATACTTGGATGGCTCACAAATTCCTCCAGCTAAATCAAGATTGAGGTACTTATTGTTGGAGCCAAAGCACAGAGAGAGAATCTGGCCGCACATTTTAATTAGCGGGCAATAAAGATAAAACACTGGGTAAAAATCTAGGTGTTATTTTAGATTCTGAACTAAATTTCGAATCACACATTAGGAATGTGACCGAAATAGCTTTTTACCACCTGAGGAACATTGCCAAGGTGCGGCCGTTTCTATCTCAGGCTGATACAGAGATACAAGAAGTCTTGACTACTGTAATGCTCTCCTGTCTGGTCTACCCAAGAAAGCCATTGGTCAACTGCAAAACATACAGAATGCTGCAGCATGGGTACTGACCAAGACCAGACGGAGACCACATATTACACCGGTTTTAAGGTCTCTGCACTGGCTGCCTGTGAGTTTTAGAATTAATTTTAAGATTCTTCTATATTGGTTTTTAAATCAATCCACGATTGTGCACCCCAATACATGTCAGACATGCTTTTAAGTTATGTACCCAGTATGTCCCTCAGGTCCTCTGGCACTGGCCTTTTCACTATCCCAAAGCCTAGGAACAAGAGGCATGGAGAGGCAGCCTTTAGTTATTATGCCCCCAGCCTCTGGAATAGCCTGCCAGAGAACCTGAGGAGGGCTGAAACTGTGGACATGTTTAAAAGAGATCTTAAAACACATCTTTTTAGCTTTGCTTTTCCTCAGGGTGTTTTTTAGTTGTTCAGTCTGTGCCATTCTTTTTTTTGTATCTTATGTTTGTTATGTATTAAATATTTCATATTTTATTTTCATAGTTTTTTATTTAGTTATTTCCTGTGAAGCACATTGCATTGCATTCCATGTCTGAAATGTGCTGTATAAATAAAGCTTGGTTTGATTTGATTACCTCCAGTGGGTGTTATTATGCCAGCCTGTCAAGCTAGAGCAGTGGCACCCAAACTTGGGGTCGGCACCCCATGTGGGGTCCCCTGAAATTGAAATTTCCCCTATGAAAATCTGATATTGTATGAAACAAATTAATAACTTTTATATCTTTAAATGGGAATAGAATACAACCTTTTAGTGTGAACTAATGACTTTTTACAGTATTAGAATTAGCTTTCATCTCATTATAATGAGCTGAGACCACCTGAAGGACCAACAATGTTGTGAATATGAACACACAGCGTTAACTAGGGAGTATAATCTATTTTCAAGTGGGGTCCTCACTATTTTCAAGTGCCAATTTAGGGTCGCATGCAGTAAAAGTTTTTTCAAATAAATCTCTACGTTTGCTTAAAATACTATTCATGATCATATTTATACAATAATCTGGATTATGTAGTTTAGTTAGGTCTAGTCTCACGAATCAGAAGCTCCACAAAGTAGACCGCTGGAGCTCGAGGCTAAGTCAGATCTTAAAAGTATATTCCATTCTTGTTTTTTTATAACCGGTGAGTCAGGCTAACTGTAATAAGATCTAATGTCTGTGGAGGATTGGGAGCGGCGCTCCAGTGGCAGAGGATCAGGACACAAACAGCAGAGTGTGTCAAACTATCCTGACGGAGATAAGAGATGTTAGCCAGGGGGGAGTTTAATTTCCTCTTGTCATCTACATCAACCAGATGTTGGACATCACAAATCACCTCTTCTGTCCCTCTTCTGTCTCCGTATAGGAACACGTTTCCTTTTTATAGTTGTGGACTGCCAAGCCAAGCCAGGCAGAGCTTCAGACATCAGGCAGCAGGAAAGTGACCTGGTCTACCTTATAAATACTTTATTAAACTGCATTATTTATGCTGGCAGGAAGTGAAGATGATTTAAGACGTTAGTCACGAGCCAGAGAGTAGGGACAGGACAGAGGTACAGCGCGAGGCAGGTATTCTGAACTGGGAACAAGTTGATGGCTATATTAAATACTGTATTAGACATAAATGGTCTTAATAAGTATTGAATATAAACCGTTTAAATGTCTGCTTGTTCTAGTTTTGGCCTTGCGGCAAGTTTTGACCTTGTTAGTTACCATGGCACAGTTCTCTATATTGTGTGTTCTTATCCCACTGTAAACCACTCCACAGCCTAAAGCTGTTACAATATCCCACTGTAAACCACTCTACAGCCTAAAGCTGTTACAATATCCTACTGTAAACCACTCCACAGCCTAAAGCTGTTACAATATCCTACTGTAAACCACTCCACAGCCTAAAGCTGTTACAATATCCTACTGTAAACCACTCCACAGCCTAAAGCTGTTACAATATCCTACTGTAAACTACTCGACAGCCTAAAGCTGTTACAATATCCTACTGTAAACTACTCTACAGCCTAAAGCTGTCACAATATCCTACTGTAAACTACTCGACAGCCTAAAGCTGTTACAATATTCTACTGTAAACTACTCTACAGCCTAAAGCTGTCACAATATCCTACTGTAAACCACTCTACAGCCTAAAGCTGTCTGTTACAATATTTCACTATTGGATGTCTGAACAGGATGAGGTCATACCTCTACTTGAGCTATGTCTCCGGATTTCCATTCGGTGTTTTTCAATAATTTCAATCGTCTTAGGCACCTTCCACACAGTTACTTAATTGTATGAATTGTAACCTCAGGCAGACATGCCCTATGATTCTGCCGGCTAGAACCAATGATTATTTCCTTGGCTGTGTATGGGGCCTTATGTTGCTAACCTGGGAATGTTGTCGTCTACGGTGGCACAGCCGTACAGGAACACGATGACTCCCACTAGAGAAGCAGGGATCAGCATTTGGGTGTACAACCCCAGCCACGCAAAGTACAGCCCTATCTTCTCCCCAAAGTACTTCCTGCATAGGAAACAACACAGCAATCTCATCTTTCAAATAGAATAGAATATAAAATAATAGAATATAAAATAATAGAATAAATATAATCAAATAAAATAGAATATGTATAAAGTATTTCCTGCATTAGGAAGAATATATTGCATCAGAAGGTTAGGCGCAACACTTTCTCCATTATAAAAAAAAAGTAGGTTTATTTGACATAAACATTAAAACATAATGTGACATTGTGATCTAAACAGACCTTCACCAGATAGCAATTGAGGAAGAACAGAGCAATCTCAGACACAACCACAGACGTTCAGTTTCAGAATAGGAAACCTTCACTCACCTTACTAGCCCGATAGGCTGGTATTTGTAAAATACACTGTAACTCGCCCACTCCTCATACAAGAGCTGAAACACAGAACAACACAATGTATTACTTTCAAAACATAACAGGCATTACAGGGTCCACACTAAAAAAAGGAGAGTTTAAAAGTCATATTTTGCTTTATCTATTCATTGAAGAGGCAACAAGACAGAGCAAATGTTTCGGCTGATGGGCCACCGTCAGTGTTATTGCTTTCAAACCAGCATGCATTCACGTCAATCTTTCAGCACGTCTTTCCTATGACTTTCACTGACAAGTATATCCATCTCAGCTCTTAGTCAAGCTCCTGTAAACACTATTGCTGGAGAGAGTGTAAGAGCTGTGAATGGGTATTTTGACCTCTGAAAGCTGATATGAGCTGTAGTTGAAGACCGAGGGCCGGAGGGTGAATGAGGGCCAGAGGGTGAGAGAGGGTCAGAGAAGGTCAGAGACATTTGAAGCCAGCTCTCTTTTCTTCCCTCATCTGATGACAGATGTCAGGTTGAACGTAGAGAGAGAGTGTGCTACCGTGGTTAATGACAGGACGGGAGGTGTGAAGAGGAGAGGGGAGGAGATCGGGGGAGGGGGGAGGGGGGAGGAGAAGGGGGAGGGGGGAGAGGGAGGGGGAATGGTTGAGGAGCAGGTGGGGGAGACAGACAGGGGGAGGAGTAAGGGGGTGAGGAGCAGGTGGGGAGACAGACAGGGGGAGGAGTAAGGGGGTGAGGAACAGGGGGGAGACAGACAGGGGGAGGAGTAAGGGGGTGAGGAACAGGGGGGAGACAGACAGGGGGAGGTGTAAGGGGGGAGACAGACGGGGGAAGGGAGGCGAAGGTTGTGACTGGTGGAGGGAGAACACAGTGTACAGTATTGGGGTTTGGGGACACAGCTGTGTGTTCCTTCAATCCTGTACTGTTATGTCATTGTCTGTCTGTCTGTCTGTCTGTCTGTCTGTCTGTCTGTCTGTCTGTCTGTCTGTCTGTCTGTCTGTCTGTCTGTCTGTCTGTCTGTCTGTCTGTCTGTCTGTCTGTCTGTCTGTCTGTCTGTCTGTCTGTCTGTCTGTCTATCTATCTATCTATCTATCTATCTATCTATCTATCTATCTATCTATCTATCCGTCCGCCGTTATGTCTGATCAACACCCTTCATGCTGTTGTTCCACTGGGTGACTGCTTTTATCAAACACTGATAAAGTACAACTGTGAAGCTGAACATTATTGCACAACAATATCATTATCTTTTATTGAAAGACAGATTTGTTTTTTTATCGTTCTTGTCTCATTCATACTTTCATCTAGCCTCTTATGTATCCTTGATCATTTCTCAACACAAAAAACATGGTTCTCTTGTTCCATTGAAGTTCATCTGAGGGGCTGTCTTCAGAGTAAAGAACACATGCTGTCCCCAGAAGAGCTCTCTCTCTCTCTCTCTCTCTCTCTCTCTCTCTCTCTCTCTCTCTCTCTCTCTCTCTCTCTCTCTCTCTCTCTCTCTCTCTCTCTCTCTCTCTCGCTCCCCTCTCTCGCTCTCGCTCCCCTCTCTCGCTCTCGCTCCCCTCTCTCGCTCTACATTTGGAACATGATAGATCATTTGCAGTGTGGAAATTCCATTGAAGGACCATTCACACATCCAGTAACATATATGTACACATGTGCACTGGCTGTACATACTGTAACATACTGTACATGCCCTCATGGATGAGGCCCACTGGCATTGGGTTGTCACTGGGTGGGTAACATAGTGTATCTCCCAGCCATGCAGACAGCAGTAAGGTGATCTGTGTGCTTGAGGCCGGGCTCTCCAGTCTCAGAACACACAGGCACATTCCTTCTAACCCTCCTATCCTCAACACTGGTACAAGACCACACTCTTTGAAAAAAAGGTGCTATCTAGAACCTAAAAGGGTTCTTCGGCTGTCCCCATGGGAGAACCCTATGAAGAACCCTATGTGGTTCCAGGGAGTGGCCCAACTTTGGTTTTAGAAGTGGGGGGACATAATATATATATATATATATATATATATATATATATATATATATATATATATATATATATATATATATATATATACTTTTTTATCCAGTCGGATAAACACTCCAAACAGCCTACCCGACCACTCGGAGGCGTCCGCATGGTCCTAAAGCCGTTGTCTCGTTTTGTATCACATTCCAATGATTAAACTGGGGGGGACCCCCGTCCCCAGTGAAAGTTGCGCCCCTGGTTCCAGGTATAACCATTTTGGTTCTAGTTAGAACCCTTTTGGGTTCCATGTAGAACCCTTCCCACCCCCTCTTTAACGCTGCTGCTACTCTCTGTTTATTATCTATGCATAGTCACTTTAACTCTATCTACATGTACATATTACCTCAATTACCTCGACTAACCTGCGCCCCCGCACATCGACTCTGTACCGGTACCCTCTGTATATAGCCTCGCTACTGTTATTTTACTGCTGCTCTTAAATTTTTTAATTTTAACTTAACACTTATTTTTCTTAAAACTGCATTGTTGGTTAAGGGCTTGTAAGTAAGCATTTCACTGTAAGGTCTACACCTGTTGTATTTGGCGCATGTGATAAATAAAAATGTATTTGATTTATATTAATTTGATCATTCTGTTGTCGCAGAGAATTTTCCTGCGTTACAGGAAATGCAAATATCAGTGTATTAAAGGTTTTAAAAAGCTTCTAAAGTTTGCAATTTCCACTTTAATATTTAAGACTTGATTTGCCCTAACAAAAAATGTTTCAACCACTACAAAAATGATCATTCATTATAATCCACATAATAATTCCCATTTCCTGTTGCTGCAGACAGTACCTGTAGAGATAATTCAAGTAATGAGCAAAACAATATGGAGGGAGAGTCTCAGCACTGTTTCACCTACAAGCCTGTGATCACAGAAGGCCATCTGAGGACAGTGCTCCCTCATTACTCTCTCTGTCTCTGTCTCTGTCTCTGTCTCTGTCTCTGTCTCTGTCTGTCTCTCTCTCTCTCTCTCTCTCTCTCTCTCTCTCTCTCTCTCTCTCTCTCTCTCTCTCTCTCTCTCTCTCTCTCTCTCTCTCTCTCTCTCTCTCTCTCTCAGTGCATACTGGGAGTGTTTTGTAGTTGAGAGGGCGTGTGGAGGGCTCTATCCTTACTTATTTTCTTGATTCTTTACTTGGTCTTTTCTTTCAATTGTTATTTTCTATGGTGGAGGGCTTAATGCACTGGTAGTTTAGCGGTACCCACTTATTTTTTTTCAAAGTTAGAGAGGAAGAGGAAGGAGTTTTAGTTTCCTGGGGTTTGAACGGTGTGGTGTGCGTGATGGCTTCGCAGCCTATCGCGGAGGAGACACTGTTGTTACGGCATGGATTCAGGTGTGTTCCTGAGAATGGAGTTAAGGTGGAGGAGGTTCTGCTCGCGGTCGGCGAACAGGTAGGAGCTGAATTTATACATTCCGCATCCAGAATGAACAAAGCTGTGGTTGTGTTCATAAAAATTGCAAATTTGGTGGGTAGGCTCAATGATAGTGGAATATTTGTAAGGGATGTGTTGGTACCGATTTCTCCTCTTTCGACTCCTTCGACTCGGGTGGTAGTTGCAAATCTGCATCCGTTTATTACGGATGATCAAATCCGGAAAGAGCTGAGTCGTTCTGGTAAGTTTGCTAGGGGTTGTCGTGTACTGTCGGCAGGTTTTCAGGCAGATGCCGTTAAGCACGTTGTTTTATTCCAGAGGCAAGTGTTCATGTTTCTGAATAACAATGAGCAACAGTTAAATGTGCAGGGTTTGCCAGCACAGATAGTCTACGGTGCTTTGAGTGTGGGGATTTGGGGCATAAGAGCTTTGCGTGCCCACATAAAGGCCGTAGACAAGGTGGGGGTACAAGCGCCAGTGGGGGAAATCGAGGTCAGTGTGCAGGGGGCCATGAGACGCAGCCAGCAGAAGCTGGGCCTAGTCATGCTATAGATGGTGGTGTAGATGAGGCTGGGTCTAGTCATGCTACAGATGGTGGGTTAGATGAGGCTGGGCCTAGTCATGCTATAGATGGTGGTGTTGATGAGGCTGGATCTAGTCATGCTATAGAGGAAGGTGTAGATGAGACTGGGTCTAGTCATGTTATGGATGGTGGTGTAGCTGAGACTGGGTCTAGTCATGTCATGGATGGTGGTGTAGATGAGGCCGGGCCTAGTCAGGTTATGCTAGTGGATGAGGAGAGTATAGTGGGGAAGGGTAAGTGACTAGGGGGGTGGAGGAGGGGGGACAGGCGGAAGAGGAACAAGGGGGAGAAAAAAGGAGGTGGGAGTGGAGAGGATGGTGTGGTCAAAGGCACCAAGGAACCTTTGCTTGGTGCTGGGGGGGAGGCCACCACTAGAGAGAAAGGGCAGGTTCCCTTGGAGAGTTCATCAATGAGCTTGACGCCTTGATAAGTTCCTTTCCTGAGGATGGCTCACCCCTCACAGTTCTGGGGACTTTCACCTCCCTACGTCTACCTTTGACTCATTTCTCTCTGCCTCCTTCTTTCCACTCCTCTCCTCTTTTGACCTCACCCTCTCACTGTCCCCCCCTACTCACAAGGCAGGCAATACGCTTGACCTCATCTTTACTAGATGCTGTTCTTCTACTAATCTCACTGCAACTCCCCTCCAAGTCTCCGACCACTACTTTGTATCCTTTTCTCTCTCGCTCTCCTCCAACACTACTCACTCTGCCCCTACTCAGATGGTAATGCTCCGTCGCAACCTTCGCTCTCTCTCTCCCGCTACTCTCTCCTCTTCCATCCTATCATCTCTTCCCTCTGCTCAATCCTTCTCCCTCCAATCTCCTGATTCTGCCTCCTCAACCCTCCTCTCCTCCCTTTCTGCATCCTTTGACTCTCTATGTCCCCTATCCTCCCGGCCGGCTCGGTCCTCCCCTCCTGCTCCGTGGCTTGACGACTCATTGCGAGCTCACAGAACAGGGCTCCGGGCAGCCGAGCGGAAATGGAGGAAAACTAGACTCCCTGCGGACCTGGCATCTTTTCACTCCCTCCTCTCTACATTTTCTTCCTCTGTTTCTGCTGCTAAAGCCACTTTCTACCACTCTAAATTCCAAGCATCTGCCTCTAACCCTAGGAAGCTCTTTGCCACCTTCTCCTCCCTGCTGAATCCGATCCTCGTTCGTTAAGTCAAATGACACCGCTGGTCCTGCTCACACTGCCCTACCCTATGCTTTTACTTCTTTCTCCCCTCTCTCTCCAGATGAAATCTTGTGACTTGTGACGGCCGGCTGCCCAACAACCTGCCCTGCCTTTCCGGAGACCTTCTCCCTTACCTCACCTCGCTCATCAACTCATCCTTGACCACTGGCTATGTCCCTTCCGTCTTCAACAGAGCGAGAGTTGCACCCCTTCTCAAAAAACCTACACTCGATCCCTCCGATGTCAACAACTACAGACCAGTATCCCTTCTTTCTTTTCTCTCCAAAACTCTTGAGCGTGCCATCTTTAGCCAACTCCCCTGCTATCTCTCTCAGAATGACCTTCTTGATCCAAACCAGTCAGGTTTCAAGACTGCTCTTCTCTGTGTCACGGAGGCTCTCCGCACTGCTAAAGCTAACTCTCTCTCCTCTGCTCTCGTCCTTCTAGACCTATCTGCTGCCTTTGATACTGTGAACCATCAGATCCTCCTCTCCACCCTCTCCGAGTTGGGCATCTCCGGCGCGGCTCACTCTTGGATTGCGTCCTACCTGACAGGTCGCTCCTACCAGCAACGTGGCGAGAATCTGTCTCCGCACCACGTGCTCTCACCACTGGTGTCCCCCAGGGCTCAGTTCTAGGCCCTCTCCTATTCTCGCTATACAACAAGTCACTTGGCTCTGTCATATCCTCACATGGCCTTTCCTATCATTGCTACGCAGACAACACACAATTCATCTTCTCCTTTCCCCCTTCTGATAACCAGGTGGCGAATCGCATCTCGGCATGTCTGGCAGACATATCAGTGTGGATGACGGATCACCACCTCAAGCTGAACCTCGGCAAGACGGAGCTGCTCTTCCTCCCGGGGAAGGACTGCCCGTTCCATGATCTCGCCATCACGGTTGACAACTCCGTTGTGTCCTCCTCCCAGAGTGCAAAGAGCCTTGGCGTGACCCTGGACAACACCCTGTCGTTCTCCGCTAACATCAAGGCGGTGACCCGATCCTGTAGGTTCATGCTCTACAACATTCGCAGAGTACGACCCTGCCTTACACAGGAAGCGGCACAGATCCTAATCCAGGCACTTGTCATCTCCCATCTGGATTACTACAACTCGTTGTTGGCTGGGCTCCCTGCCTGTGCCATTAAACCCCTACAACTCATCCAGAACGCCGCAGCCCGTCTGGTGTTCGACCTTCCCAAGTTCTCTCAAGTCACCCCGCTCCTCCGCACACTCCACTGGCTTCCAGTTGAAGCTTGCATCTGCTACAAGACCATGGTGCTTGCCTACGGAGCTGTGAGGGGAACGGCACCTCTGTACCTTCAGGCTCTGATCTGTCCCTACACCCAAACGAGGGCACTACGTTCATCCACCTCTGGCCTGCTGGCTCCCCTACCTCTGCGGAAGCACAGTTCCCGCTCAGCCCAGTCAAAACTGTTCACTGCTCTGGCACCCCAATGGTGGAACAAGTTCCCTCACGACGCCATGACAGCGGAGTCACTCACCACCTTCCGGAGACACTTGAAACCCCACCTCTTTAAGGAATACCTGGGATAGGATAAAGTAATCCTTCTATCCCCCCTTACCCCACCCCAAAAAACAAAAAAAACTAAAAACATGAGGGAACTGTCAAGGTTCTTGAATGAGACTAAAGGGAAAAAGGTTAATCTTTTTTTTGCGATCCGGGGAAGTTTGTAAGATCAGTCCAACACGCTATGAAAAATGAGGGGCATGGTGTCCTCTCACTCAGGAAACATTTTAGGTTGAGGAAGTGGGTCACAACCGTGCGTTTAGATTAATAGCTTTTTGAGCTTTGCTATTGGTCTCTTTCTTTGCTGGCTTTTCTCCCACTTCTTATGGAGACTCTACAGGTAGGATCATTTAATATAAATGGCGTCAGAGATGCGGGAAAGAAGAGTCTGTTGGGTGAATATGTAAAACAGAAAAGTACAGTTGTTGTTTCTGCAGGAGACGCATTGCGATGTGATGAATGAAGTTGATTGGGGGCTCTAGTGGAAAGGGGCAAGTGTGCTGAGCCATGGAATAAATGTTAGTGCAGGGGTGGCAATCCTTTTTGCACCGGGTCTGGCCGTAAAAATGTGCTCCTCAAAGGAGGTGTGTAGGGGTAGACTGCTCATAGTAAAAGCAGAAATTAACAACAGGGGTTTGTCCTTATAAATGTGTATGTGCCTAACATAGAGGGAGAGAGGGGGCGTCTGTTTGGGTGTCTTAGACAGGAACTCTCACAGGTAGCGCCTGAGGAGACGCTGGTGGTCGGCGGGGAATGGAACTGTAAAAACAAAACTGATGGATTTTATGAAGGACAGAAATGGGAAGGAGCCTCATACAGGCTCAGTGGGGGTGTTAAGGGACATCATTTAATCCGTTTGACCTAGTGGATGTTTGGAGAAGGTTTTAATGAAATGAGAATGTATCATTAAAGAAAGACAAAAGTCACCTCTCTCTGTCTCTCTTTCTCTCTCTCTCTCTCTCTCTCTCTCTCTCTCTCTCTCTCTCTCTCTCTCTCTCTCTCTCTCTCTCTCTCTCTCTCTCTCTCTCTCTCTCTCTCTCTCTCTCTCTCTCTCTCTCTCTCTCTCTCTCTCTCTCTCTCTCTCTCTCTCTCTCTCTCTCTCTCTCTCTCTCTCTCTTCCAGGTTGGCTGGGGTTGGCTGGGGTTGGCTGGTCCGGGGCTCCGTCAGCAGGTTCAGAGTGTTGGAACAGACCTCCTCTGATGCCCTGCCAGAGACACAACTATACCATACAGTCAACAGAGGGGGTGGTGAAGCTCTCTCTCTCTCCCTCCCTCCCCTCTCCCGGCACGGTCTCTCTCTCACTCTCCCTTCCTCCCCTTTACCGGCACGGTCTCTCTCTCTCTCTCCCTCCCTCCCCTCTCCCGGCATGGTCTCTCTCTCTCTCTCCCTCCCTCCCCTCTACCGGCACGGTCTCTCTCTCTCTCTCTCTCTCTCTCCCCTCCAACCCCAACAGGCAGAGGTCATATCAAAATAACACACTAGTCACAGAGACTCTTTCTCTCTCTCTCTCTCTCTCTCTCTCTCTCTCTCTCTCTCTCTCTCTCTCTCTCTCTCTCTCTCTCTCTCTCTCTCTCTCTCTCTCTCTCTCGCTCGCTCGCTCGCTCGCTCTCTCTCTCTCTCTCTCTCTCGCTCTCTCTCTCTCTCTCTCTCTCCACAAAGCATAGCTAACCAACAGGCTACAGACAGGCAGCTTCTTCTCCTGTTGTGTCACCACCCAAAGATACCCTCCTCCTCCCCTCCTCCTCCTCTCCTCCTCCTCCCATCCTCTTCCCCACCTCCCCTCTTTATGAGACACTTATTTTTTGTTAAACTATAGTATGCTTGCATTGATCTTATCAACAGGATTACGCTAGCTATAAGAATGTAAACTGTTCGATAATTTAACAAAACTAATTTGTTGTGAGGACGTGACACACACACACACACACACACACACACAGGCGCTATGTAGATTCCATCTGTTGCCAAGCTGAGCTTATTGTGATCATTCCCAGGGGGAGGAAGATAAGACACTTGGACACGTCCCCGTTCAGAGAGAATTCCTCAATTACATGCCATTATTCTGTTTCAATGATAGGGATGCCAATAGGATCCTTCTAATGCTCAACAGATGGTCCGGACAGTACCACACCACCATTAACACACAACAGCCAGCTACACAGCTACACAACAAGGAAGATACTGGGTATTTTCTACTTGTTGTCTGAACTCCATTCAACTCTATGAAGCATATGCTAAATTATATATTTCGCTTTCTTATGTTTTAGGGCACCAAAAATGCAGTTTACTAGATGTTCAGGAATGATCTTAAAAAGGAACAGTACTATGCACAAATGCTAAACTACAGGACACTATTGGGTCGGTGAAGACAAAGCACTATTCCTGACTAGCCATCACAGCATACACACCAGACCTCCATTCCATGCAGTATTTGAGGTGTAAATTGAAGGAAACAGCCCATTAAGAACTGAGCACCAGAGCATCTGAAGAAGCTAGCAAACAGGAATGTCTGTTGAAAAGCCAAACAAACCTACATTCTGCTCTAAACTAGTGGCAGATACAGTTACTACAGTCACTACTGTCTTTCAGGCTCAACGGGGAGAGGTACACACTTATCCAGTCATACAGACACACATGTACACACACACACACACACGTACACACACATGTGCATGGTCGCACACACACGCACAGCGCACACACCCACAGCTCTCCAGCAGGCAGAGCAGAGGAGCCCTGAAGAGACCTCCAGTACAAACAGGTCCCTGTGCCAACGCAGCAGAGTCAGCTGATAAGATTGTTTAGCTGTCATCCTCAGCAATAACACTCCCCAGGGCACAGCCCATCGTCTTGGAGAGGGGTCTGCCCTGCTCACACACCAAGCAGCTGTGCACGCATCCATTAACCCAGCTCCAGAAACACGGCTGTTAATATCAGTGTGGTATGTTAATATCAGTGTGGTCTGTTAACATCAGTGTGGTCTGTTAACATCAGTGTGGTCTGTTAACATCAGTGTAGTCTGTTAACATCAGTGTGGTCTGTTAACATCAGTGTGGTCTGTTAACATCAGTGTAATCTGTTAACATCAGTGTGGTCTGTTAATATCAGTGTGGTCTGTTAACATCAGTGTGGTCTGTTAACATCAGTGTGGTCTGTTAACATCAGTGTGGTCTGTTAACATCAGTGTGGTCTGTTAACATCAGTGTGGTCTGTTTACATCAGTGTAGTCTGTTAACATGAGTGTGGTCTGTTAACATCAGTGTAATCTAACATCAGCGTCATCTGTTAACATCAGTGTGGTCTGTTAACATCAGTGTGGTCTGTTAACATCAGTGTGGTCTGTTAACATCAGTGTTGTCTGTTAACATCAGTGTGGTCTGTTAACATCAGTGTGGTCTGTTAACATCAGTGTGGTCTGTTAACATCAGTGTGGTCTGTTAATATCAGTGTGGTCTGTTAACATCAGTGTAATCTGTTAACATCAGTGTAGTCTGTTAACATCAGTGTGATATGTTAACATCAGTGTGGTCTGTTAACATCAGTGTGGTCTGTTAACATAAGTGTAATCTGTTAACATCAGTGTGGTCTGTTAACATCAGTGTGGTCTGTTAACATCAGTGTGGTCTGTTAACATCAGTGTAGTCTAACATCAGTGTGGTCTGTTAACATCAGTGTGGTCTGTTAACATCAGTGTGGTCTGTTAACATGTCACGCCCTGACTCAGAGGACGCTTATATGTTGAGTCAGGGTGTGTATATTCCTTGTTGTGATTTTCTATGTTGTATTTTCAATGTTTAGATCTAGTATGTCTATTTCTATGTTGGCCGGTGTGGTTCCCAATCAGAGGCAGCTCTCGCTTGTTGTCTCTGATTGGGGACCATACTTAGGCAGCCTATGGGCACTATTGAGTTGTGAGATCTTGTTCCGTGTAAGGTATGTTGTTTGTGTCTACCTTGGATTTCACGTTTTGTTTTGTTTATTGTTTTGTCGAGTGTTTATTAAGTTTAAATAAACATGTATGCATATCACGCTGTGGTCTGTTAACATCAGTGTAGTCTAACATCAGTGTAGTCTGTTAACATCAGTGTAGTCTAACATCAGTGTAGTCTCCTTAGGAATAAATAAGTTCAATGCCCATATTCATGTCACTCACCTTCCTATCATTGGGCTCCACGTTTTCACCATCCACATCTCCCTGCAAAACAAATAAAACAGAGATCTTGTGATTTGTCCAGATTAGTTTTCAACATGCCTACTCAATGTGACTCGTCATGACCTATTCGACTGGACTCAACGATGCCTATTAAAACGTCTACTAATCATATACAGTCAAGTTGGCAGTTAACTGTATTGTATAGTCAGCACTCAGCAGTGGAATTGACTCCCATGTCTCATATGTTGTCAAACAGAAGTATGTGTGGTGTCCAGGGGGTTGGGAATAACACAAGACAGCAAAAATATACATTTCTGATGCAAATTGTTCAATAAAGATGTATTTTATTGTAAACACAATTACGCAGATTGCAATGAGTACTCACATCATGTAGTGGATAAGCATCAGTGTATACTCCACTCCCTAGCAGGCTGGTGAGCCCTAGAGGCAGAGACATGGGGAAGTTGTACCGTGTTTTAAATCCAAATGAAATACCTAGTAATTCTGTTGGTCTTTAGTCACTGCTTTTGGCACATCAAAGTACATCAACTTATGGTTGGTACCAGTGGTACTAGCGTCAACCCAGAGGTACCATTTTAAAAGTCTAAAGGTACATTTGAGAATCTGAGTTTAGGCTACGTGACTATTCCTGTGTTACTGTAACATTTCACACAAACAAGCACACATTTTACAGGCATATAGGTTATAAAATACAGACACACTAAAACACACACTGCATACCGTTCCACAGTCTAGTTGCAAGACACATCCTGCATGTAGTGCATAAGGCTTAAGCTACACAGAAGGGAAAAGCCCTCTTGGACACTGAGTATATAAAACAAAGCAGACTCTTATAACTTACCCATACTATACTTAGCCTTTGTGCATTTTGTACGTTTCAATACTTCAAAAACCTGATAAGGGAAGAATAAGAAAACATTTGAACAAATCGTACATACAGAACAGTACATTCCTATTACGGTTCCCATGAATAAACTGAGATGATCTACTGTGACTAATGGTTGCAATGATAGCAGTCTACAGTCTACTGTCATGGGGGATTTGGATGACACAATGACACTTACTATTGAAGCTCTTGTTTTACTGTCAAAGAAGGAGTCTCTGTCTGATAAATCGAACCTGTTATGAAGAAACACACACTCACACACACACAGACACGGAGAGAGAGAGAGAGAGAGTGAGTGAGCATAGCCTTGCTACTAAGAAAGGCCGCCATAGGCAGACCTGGCTCTCAAGAGAAGACAGGCTATGTGCACACTGCCCACACAATGAGGTGGAAACTGAGCTGTACTTCCTAACTTCCTGCCAAATGTATGACCATATTAGAGACACATATTTCCCTCATATTACACAGACCCACAAAGAATTCTAAAACAAATCCAATTTTGATAAACTCCCATATCTACTGGGTGAAATACAACAGTGTGCAATCACAGCAGCAAGATTTGTGACCTGTTGCCACAAGAAAAGCACAACCAGTGAAGAACAAACACCATTGTAAATACAACCTATATTTATGTTTATTTATTTTCCTTCTTGTACTTTACCTATTTGCACATCATTACAACACTGTATATAGACATAATATGACATTTGAAATGTCTTTATTCTTTTGGAACTTTTGTGAGTGTAATGTTTACTGTTCATATTTGTATTGTTTAATTAATTTTTGTTTATCATCTATTTCACTTGCTTTGGCAATGTAAACATATGTTTCCCATGCCAATAAAGCCCCTTAAATTGAATTGAAATTGAATTGATAGAGTGAGAGAGAGAGAGAGAGAGAGAGAGAGAGAGAGAGAGAGAGAGAGAGAGAGAGAGAGAGAGAGAGAGAGAG
Organism: Coregonus clupeaformis; assembly: GCF_020615455.1. Taxonomy (NCBI): domain Eukaryota; kingdom Metazoa; phylum Chordata; class Actinopteri; order Salmoniformes; family Salmonidae; genus Coregonus; species Coregonus clupeaformis. The sequence continues at coordinate 11,531,187 of NC_059210.1, forward strand.
AGAGAGAGAGACGGTAGCATTAACTGGGTACATAAGGGCAGGCTGTCTTTGCAGCCATCTAACCACATTATAAACAGACACTCTTTGTTAGTGAAGTATCAGCATACAATAAACACCTTCCTGCTTAACACACAGAGGTGTAATGAAACCCATTATAGAGAGGATGTCAGTGGTTAGGCAGCCCGGACAAAGCCTGGTCCCAGATCAGTTCCTGCTGGTCACTGTGGAGTTGGCAAGACAGCACAAACAGATCTGGGACAAAAGGCTAACCCGCCCAGAGACCAGAGGGCCTAAAGGTCTTTAAAGGTCTTACAGACCTGTCATAGATAACCCATGGGGGATTGTTATGGTAAGCATAGTTACAGCAGACCAGATTAATAGATAGCAGGGATGGAATACCATAGCCTCCAGTGTTAGGCCAATAGCTCAGAATAGACAGCCATCCAATCTCTACACCAAATAAACCAACAAAACAAATTGTTGCAGAAATAACCCTGTTTATAGCTCATGCCCTTACAGATACGTTGTTTGAGTAAGATTCAAAGCTGATAGGCCCTTTCTTTTTTAACATTAAACACAACATCAACATCATGATTATTTGACTTCTGCTTCTGGGCTCGATCATGCAGTGTGAGCTGGTATGTTTGTCTTTCCCGGTAAGTCTCTGCAGGAAGCTTTACGCGATTACGGGTTCAGCTCGGCCCTCTGTATTTCCAGGAAATGGTTTACATCCCCTAAACTGTTTCACAGTTATTATTGATGTTCTGTCGTTGTACAAGCCGTCAGACCCTCAAACCTTCAGCTATTGTTCTGTTCTGTCTTCAGTGGGTGTCAATGGGTATGCCACATCCTATACCGTACGCCACTACAGTTGTCAATTAGATTTTGTGCATTAAATGCCCCTAAACAAAGATGGATAGGAGCAGGAATGGAATTTTAGAGACCATTTTTGTATATGTAATTGGAAGACATACTGTATATAGTCATGTATACAAGCCTTCAGAATTACGTATATGCCTTCAGCTATTTTTCTTGCCTGTCCTCAATGTGTGCCAACAGGCATATGCCACCACATGCCATGCCGTATGCCACTAGACATATACATTTAAAGTGCATTAAATGTCCTTGATTCCAAGATGGATTGGAGCAGAAATTGAAGTCCATATGTCACCGTACATGTATACAGTCTATACAGTCCTGTATACCCTATATTATCATACAGTATTTACTCACAAGTGTTGTTTTTCTCTGGAGAACATGTAGGAGAGATGCTTAACGTTTTGTGTCCTGTTATCCTCCACGTTGGGATGGAGTGGTTCTGTCGCTTTGTTTACCAATGTGTTGATCTTCGCCCCAACACCCGTACTCTGCTTCACTTCATATACCTACAATATATAGATATACCTTCAGTTCATATCCCTACAATATATAGATATACCTTCAGTTCATATACCTACAATATATAGATATACCTTCAGTTCATATACCTACAATATATAGATATACCTTCAGTTCATATACCTACAATATATAGATATACCTTCAGTTCGTATATCTACAATATAAAGATGTACTTTCAGTTCATATACCTACAATATATAGATATACACTACATGACTAAAAGTATGTGGACACCTGCTTGTCGAACATCTTATTCCAAAATCATGGGCATAAATATGGAGTTGGTCCCCCCCCTTGCTGCTATAACAGCCTCCACTCTTCTGAGAAGGCTTTCCACTAGATGTTGGAACATTGCTGCAGGGACTTGATTCCATTCAGCCACAAGAGCATTAATGAGGTCGGGCACTGATGTTGGGCGATTAGGCCTGGCTCGCAGTCGGCGTTCCAATTCATGCCAAAGGTGTTCAATGGGGTTGAGGTCAGGGCTCCGTGCAGGCCAGTGAAGTTCTTCCGCACCGATCTCGACAAACCATTTCTGTATGGACCTCGCTTTGTGCACGGGGGCATTGTCATGCTGAAACAGGAAAGGGCCTTCCCTAAACTGTTGCCACAAAGTAGGAAGCACAGAATCATCTAGAATGTAATTGTATGCTGAAGCGTTAAGATTTCCCTTCACTGGAACTAAGGGACCTAGCCCGAACCATGAAAAACAGCCCCAGACCATTATCCCACCTCCACCAAACTTTACAGTTGGCACTATGCATTCGGGCAGGTAGCATTCTCCTGGCATCCACCAAACCCAGATTCGTCCGTCGGACTGCCAGATGGTGAAGAGTGATTCATCACTCCAGAGAACGCGTTTCCACTGCTCCAGAGTTCAATGGCAGCAAGCTTTACACCACTCCAGCCAATGCTTGGCATTGCGCATGGTGATCTTAGGCTTGTGTGCGGCTGCTTAGCCATGGAAACCCATTTCATGAAACTCCCGACGAATAGTTATTGTGCTGATGTTGCTTCCAGCACTCGCGGTTCCTTTCTGTGAGCTGGTGTGGCCTACCACTTCGCGGCTGAGCCGTTGTTGCTCCTAGATGTTTGACTGGGGCAGCTCTAGCAGGGCAGAACTTTGACGAACTGACTTGTTGGAAAGGTGGCATCCTATGACGGTGCCACGTTGAAAGTCACTGAGCTCTTCAGTAAGGCCATTCTACTGCCAATGTTTGTCTATGGAGATTGCATGGCTTTGTGCTCGATTTTATACACCTGTCAGCAACGGGTGTGGCTGAAATAGCCGAATCCACTAATTTGAAGGGGTGTCCTCATACTTTTGTATATATAGTGTACCTACAATATATAGATATATATATTCAGGTCTTATACATACAGTACTGGAAAACCACCAGGAGGTTAACCAGAGCACAAACAGGTCAGAGAGAATGAGAATGGCTAGCATTAGGTCTGTGTCTGAAAAGGTTACTAGCTGTCAAAACCCTGCTTCCTACGTCCTTGTTTCCTCTGGTTCCTTGCCTCCCTCTCAAAGCTCCTTGGAGAAGCTAGTAAGCTTTACACGTCATTCGACAGTTAACTTACTTTTTTCGTGGGCATCTTGAGTTTCATAAACTCTGCCTCTCGACAGAGCACATGCCATGGAGCATGAATCTTCACAAAGCCCACACCTGGAGTTTTAGTCTGAAATAAACACAGAACAGATTAATTTCATAAAATAAACTTTCATAAAATGGAAGTTTAAGGTTTGTTACAAATATGTCCCTTTCTATGCTAGACCAACAACAGTACATGACATGAAGGCATAAACATTAGAGGTATGTATAAAGGCAACAAACTGAAAGAATGAAAGAAATGCATGCGTTTATCTCGTCATTAAGGAAAGCAATACATTCATCTGGATGACAGTTGGGTAAACAATGGAGTCTCTCCAAACAAATCCCTCTTCTATAGTCAGTTCAATCAAAACAATGTCTGGGAACTGAAGGCTACTTATGGCACAGAGACAAAGAGACACCATGGGAAATCATGAGAGAAATCTGCTACCGTTCTATAGAAACACATCCTCATCAATACAAACAAGTCTCTTGATAATGTAAATATTTGAATCTAGGACAATGACAAAAGAAAGTTCAAACTAGTACCAACACAAATATTATTTCACAATACTGTATGTGCGTTGAACAACATCAACACAGGAGGGATTCACTGTGAAGGTTTTGATGCTGCTGTCACCCAGTTACCCAGTTATGACCCCCAGGATATCATGGTTAGTTAGTTTGTTTGTTTACATGGAATCAGTGGTTACTGAGATGCTCATTCCCCCACTGAGATGGTATAGCACAGAACATCTGTTCCAATGTGCAGCTCCTCCTGTGAGAAGACAAGCATCACTAGCAGGGGATGGCCTCTAACTTTTATCTCAAATTCTAAACAACCAACTGTTACAGGCTTTCTCAGTTTATATTGTCTCCAATAGAGCTAAGACAAGCATCATTAGTAACAGGGGACGCAGAATCTTAAACAAAACACAGTCTCTAACTTTGATCTCCCTGGAACAACCGACTGTCTTAACAGCCTTTGTCACTATCTCTCATCTTCAATATCTCCTTCAATATAGAGCCTCTGTGTGTCTCTTTCAGAGCCAGCATCATGTTTGTTTTTGATACAGATCATCAGTCTTTGCATAACATCTTATCAAAGTACCTCGGACTTGACATGCCTCTGTACTGTGTACTGTATGTCAAGCGACAAATGTCACCATGTCTGAAACATTAGAGGAGTGACATTTTCAACAGCTCAAGACGTGGCGGCGTCAGTGGTATCTATAGGCTGAATCAGTTTGAGTACTCAGAGCAGCATTTAATCAGAAGTGATTTAGGAATGCGACAGCGTTTGTGAGACTGGATCATGTATCCTGTTCCCACCATCACATTGTAAAACACACAGACCACTCATGGACACAGTTAGAGGTTTTGATAGAGCCAGTCTTGGATTAAAATGTGGTTGTGTAACCAGCTCAGCTGGTAGAGCACGGCGCTTGTAACGCCAAGGTAGTGGGTTCGATCCCCGGGACCACCCATACACAAAAAAAATGTATGCACGCATGACTGTAAGTCGCTTTGGATAAAAGCGTCTGCTAAATGGCATATTATTATTATTATTATTATTATAAAGGTATGTGGTGGAGCAACCGTGTGTGCAGGTCCTACTTCATTTGTACTAGTTTTCTTTGGCCCAACACACCTTAATAACAAGTGATGCTGCAACAAGTATTGAATGTAGGCCTGCAGATCTAAAAGACATCCAGTCAACTATAATGTAGTCTCGCACTGTCAGACATGACATTGCATTCTTGTTTGAGAATCAGAGACAACTAGAATGTTATAGAAACATAGGTCAAGATTAGTTAATATGGGTTTCCTAGCGAAAGTTCCCATGAATCCCATCATTGTTTGAATCCCAAACATTCACACTCCTCCACATCCCATCACCACCTCTGCTTCCTTCCTTCCCACTTCAGTCCCATCCCAGTGTCCCTCCCTCTATTAGATACAGATGTGAATTAGTCCCACTAAGTGTCCTCTATAGACAGATTAGTATAGCCAACAGCACTTTAATGATCTATAATACTTAGGGCGGCTGTTTTAATCAACTAACTCCACAAAGGACGGGCGATGACAATAAATTATAAAATACCTAAACATTACTCCCCTCTCTACTAAAATCATAAGACAGAGATTATTCTCTATATTTCCCCCCCACGGTGAACAGTCTGACACAATAACCACAAGGGAAACACTTTGTTAATAGAATGGTGGCTTGAATGAAATTTGGGGACAAAGTGGAAATTATAACCAGTGATTTATAACACAGTGGGTGTTGGCACCCAGAACCAAATCTTGCGTGTACCCTGTCTGTCACAAAGTCCCCAAAAACACTTGACATATGTCTCTCTTTCTCATACATTCATTGAAAACATGCCTTTTGTATGTGTGAGATTGTGTGAGAGTGTGCGCTGCTTGCCTGGTGCTGTGTGTGTGTGTGTGTGTGTGTGTGTGTGTGTGTGTGCGGCGCGTGTGTGTGTGCGCGCGCACGTGTGTGTGTGTGTGTATGTGCATGGTGTGATCCTTCCACAGAGCCATCCATGCCCTGCCCTGTCTGTCCCTGTCTGGGTAAAGAGAGCCACCATGGCAGCTGTCATCTTGCCATCCTCAGCACTTGGACTGACTTAGTCTCATATTACTGGACTTCACCCTCATGACATCCTCAGGTCCTGTCTATGACAGATTACTGTTGGTCAACGCACCACAAGACTACCACTAGAACTACACAGGGGTTTCCCTTTTTCATTCACTCTCATGACATCTAATCCAACAAGTTGATTCAATGGCTGCCCAACTTTTCTTCACGAGAGATTCATCTTTTGATCCTGATTAGTGATTTTGAATTCTAAATGCATAGGCTTTGAATAAGAAAAATAAAGCATAACACTGCTATTACTTATGTAATGTTTAAAGGGGCAGTGCAGTTAAAAACTAGATTTTCCTATTTGTTTATGATATTTTCACACTATGAGGTCGAAATGACACTCTGTAATTGTGAACATTTGGATGATGCCCTTTTTGTGTAAGAGCTGTTTGAAAAAAAAATCCTGGAATTCCAGCCTGTTCAGGTGGGATGGAGTTTTTGGGCCAGATCATGACATTACAATCTGATCTGATTATTGTAACCAATGACCAGTCATCTTCTATTTTCATTTGCATATGTATCTTCCTACTTTGAAGGGGTAAGCAGGGTAGGCTCTGAGTCAAAACCAGTCAAAACTCAACTGGTTTTGCCTCGGAACCCAAATTGGACCAGGTTGTCTCAGTTGTAACCCAATATTCGCATCATAAAACAAACAAAAAAGCCAACTGGAAAGCTTATTTTATGCTATAGTGATAGTAAATGTGCAATTTATATGACAAGGGAACAACATTTCCACCTTCTCCATTGTCAATAATCCATTTTGCCCATATTCTTGATGAAGAATGTTAGTAAGCCTACTGGTTTGAGACCACAAAATCAACCAAATCCGCTAATTAATTAAAAAGACTCAATTGAAGCCTATCATGGCATTTTCAAGGAAACCCCAAAATTGTGAGGTGTGAGAAACACAACCCTCTTCAGATAACAGACTAATGATGCGGTTGGTTCTGTAATGCAGTTTCAAAATAAATCCAACAAACAAACCAATGACAGTAGCCAGGCAGATTAAAAGGTTACCCTGGTTACCCCGGTTACCCTGGTTACCCATCCCCCTGCTGCTAGCCCTCTATAGGCCAGTTTCTGCTGGTGCTGTACCAAAGTACAATGTATCTTTTGTGTACTGTTATTGGTGGGGGCTCCAGGCAAACTGGCTGACGTAAGCCCAAAGACAAAAATACCCCTGATCCACCAGCCAGCTGGAAAACAAAGACTGTAGAGGTGCAGCGATGTTGTGTTGTGTGGAATGCTCTCCCCTCTCTGCACTAAGCTAACGCACAGCTAACGCTAGCTAACGCTAGATCTGGCTGGATATTGCTGATAATATTGAGTGGGTTTGGTCAAAAAGAACAGAACAGAGAAGCCGTAGACAAGCAACTCACATCCTCATCCTTCTCCAGCTCCAGGCCCATATCCCTGAGGTTACCCTCAAACTCCTCCCGGCGGAGGCGCTTGTCGTCCTCGTGGTAGTCCATGCTGTGGTCTTGGGAGGCCACCTCCGGGTCACCTCTGGGCTGAGGGGGTGGCGCACGTCCAAGCCTGGCCGTCCCACGGCGGAGGCTCCGCGTGAAGGCATTGTCAGTGAAGCGGGAGGATTGTCGGTTGGAGCGGGAGCTGCTGGGCTTTTTGATGTGGTAGGTGAGGATGTAGTCAACCCGCCTCTCTCCGTCCTGGAAGTACAGACCGTGCTGGCATCCTGTGTTCTCCTCAGGTGTCAGGCAGTTCAGGAGCTGAGGAGAGAGGGGAGGGCTGTGCATTAGAGAGGGCTGCTTGGGCTAGCTGCCTAGCTGAATCATGTGCATGTGTGTATGTGTGTGTGCTGTGCAGCTTTTGCCATTCGTCGTGAGAGGCACTGCAGGGTTAATGAGTCAGTCAGTCTACAGGGGTCAAGGTGGGATAGTCCCCTAGTCCCAATGGGGCTCCTGAGGAATTGAGTTCCCCTTGGCGAAGTGATCACTCTCAGTGACTTTGAACCCGAATGCTGATTCGCAATGCAAGCAGTATTGATAATTATTTGGTCAACTATTTATTTAAAAACATGTATTTTACATTTTTATATCCAACAAAAGGCTTGTGTTGCTACTCTGTATGTGTACAAACGATTAACCAAATATTCCTGGTGCTATATTTTATGATAAATCATTCATTTATATGAATAGTGTCTATAGAGCTGGATTCTCTGGTCCTTAAAACCAGCGATCAAGTGCGTAATCTTGGTGTTCTGATAGACTCAGACCTCACATTTAACAGTCATATCAAAGCGGTCACCAAAACAGCATTCTATCATCTAAAAAATATAGCCAGAATCAAAGGCTTGGTGTCCCAAAAAGATCAAGAGAAGCTCATCCATGCTTTTATCTCTAGTAGGGTTGAATACTATAATGGCCTCTTAACAGGACTCCCGAAAAAGACTGTAAAAAAGCTGCAACTCATTCAGAATGCAGCTGCTAGAATGTTAACCAGGACCAAGAGAACGGAGCACATCACTCCGGTTCTTAAATCTTTACATTGGCTTCCAGTCAGTTACAGAATTGATTTCAAAGTGGTGCTTTTAGTTTATAAATCTTTGAATGGTTTAGGACCCGAGTACATGTCTGATATGTTTGAAGAATATAAACCGAGCAGGGCTCTTAGATCCATGAACACAGGTCAGCTAGTAGAGCCCAGAGCCCAAACTAAACATGGAGAAGCTGCGTTTAGCACTGATGCTGTACACAACTGGAATAAACTACCAGAAGATCTTAGATGTGCCCCAAACGTATCCATTTTTAAATCCAGGTTAAAAACACTTCTCTTTTCACGTGCCTACGACTGAGCACTTAAACTTAATCACACTGTTTAGCCTTATAGCTTCCTATGTTTTTATCCCATTTTTAATTTTTAATCTTTATATGTTTTTTTTATTGTATTTTTATTATTATTATTATGTTTTCATTATTTTTGCTAAACATCTTTGTAAAGCTAATTTGAATTGCTTCGATGTATGAATTGTGCTATATAAATAAACTTGCTTGCTTCCTATAGGTATAATGTTATAATCTATTATTGTAAAAAAAAATCTATAGGCTTTGCTGAACATATATCACAACAGAGAAGGTGGAAATACAGTTTATAATCATACAAATCATAGAACAAATGGAGAATAAAATATCGAAAAAATAAATTTAGGATTTTGACAATAATGTAATATGCCTGATTTCTCATCTACTGTATCCCTGCAAACCAGAAAAGATTAAACCATTGAGAGAAAGCTGTTCTTCACAAAGAATTGCAACCTTATACTGTGGCCTGTTTAAAAGAAGGCGTCTTATATGGCCATTATAACATTTAGATTTGTTTATATGAATAATCAAAATTCCTGTGATTTTTTGTATCTCTTTCTAAGTTTGCTATATTCACTTGGATATGTGTGTCATGATTATAACAAAATGTATGACATATTCATGGTTGATCCGGTTTCAGTTGGATATTTACAGTATATGGCAAGTTTTCAGAGGGATATAACATATGCTGAAATCCAAGCTTGTTTGACCATTCATGTTTGAATGACCAACACTCTTTGCTTATTCCTGACCTGGTGGTCTAATATTGTAGCAATAGTCGGTATTATCATTAGATACATCCAACAGTCTCATCTCTGGAACATCATCTACGAAATGACAGAAAAAAATAATTTGATCTCATGTGTTGTAGGCTGATGAAGAACTGCACATAATGCTATGTGCCACTATCAACATATAGTATTATTTACCCAAATGGCAGTTACATGGAGAACTGTCAAAGCCTTCCTGAGCTACAGTAGCTTATTTCAGGTAAGAGTGCCAAAATGATTGATGATTGTTTGTGTGTGTGCTGACATGCGGGCATTTCTTGTGTTTGGGTGAGCACAGCTGACTAACTGTGATCTTTAGCGGTCTGGGTTGGTCTTATGACTTATCAGTTGTAATAATATTGTCCAATATTCCTGCAGACTATTTTGATAGCACTGACTGACCCAACTGGTTTTCTATTTTTAATCACAATATGTAAGAAGTGGATTGTGGCCCGCCCCACATTAATACAATCACTTAATACAATGACCTAATTTGACAATTCCACCCAATTCCATACTCTACCTCACATTATGTAAATCTAAGACACTGTTCCATTTGTACCACTGACTGGGATGATTTTAGGAGGCACTCACTACTAATGTGGGTTATGTGAGGTTATGGGGAGAGTGGAGTAAGTTAAGACATGTTTTACATTCAGCATCACTCCGTCAAGGGAAATATAGTATTCTTTCTAACAAAGACATCTACAGTGGGGAAAACAAGTATTTAGTCAGCCACCAATTGTGCAAGTTCTCCCACTTAAAAAGATGAGAGAGGCCTGTAATTTTCATCATAGGTACACGTCAAATTGAGAAAAACTAATCCAGAAAATCACATTGTAGGATTTTTAATTAATTTATTTGCAAATTATGGTGGAAAATAAGTATTTGGTCACCTACAAACAAGAGAGCAAGATTTCTGGCTCTCACAGACCTGTAACTTCTTCTTTAAGAGGCTCCTCTGTCCTCCACTCGTTACCTGTATTAATGGCACCTGTTCGAACTTGTTATCAGTATAAAAGACACCTGTCCACAACCTCAAACAGTCACACTCCAAACTCCACTATGGCCAAGACCAAAGAGCTGTCAAAGGACACCAGAAACAAAATTGTAGACCTGCACCAGGCTGGGAAGACTGAATCTGCAATAGGTAAGCAGCTTGGTTTGAAGAAATCAACTGTGGGAGCAATTTTTAGGAAATGGAAGACATACAAGACCACTGATAATCTCCCTCGATCTGGGGCTCCACACAAGATCTCACCCCGTGGGGTCAAAATGATCACAAGAACGGTGAGCAAAAATCCCAGAACCACACGGGGGGACCTAGTGAATAACCTGCAGAAAGCTGGGACCAAAGTTACAAAGCCTACCATCAGTAACACACTACGCCGCCAGAGACTCAAATCCTGCAGTGCCAGACGTGTCCCCCTACTTAAGCCAGTACATGTCCAGGCCCGTCTGAAGTTTGCTAGAGTGCATTTGGATGATCCAGAAGAGGATTGGGAGAATGTCATATGGTCAGATGAAACCAAAATAGAACTTTTTGGTAAAAACTCAACTCGTCGTGTTTGGAGGACAAAGAATGCTGAGTTGCATCCAAAGAACACCATACCTACTGTGAAGCATGGGGGTGGAAACATCATGCTTTGGGGCAGTTTTTCTGCAAAGGGACCAGGACAACTGATCCGTGTAAAGGAAAGAATGAATGGGGCCATGTATCGTGAGATTTTGAGTGAAAACCTCCTTCCATCAGCAAGGGCATTGAAGATGAAACGTGGCTGGGTCTTTCAGCATGACAATGATCCCAAACACACCGCCCGGGCAACGAAGGAGTGGCTTCGTAAGAAGCATTTCAAGGTCCTGGAGTGGCCTAGCCAGTCTCCAGATCTCAACCCCATAGAAAATCTTTGGAGGGAGTTGAAAGTCCGTGTTGCCCAGCGACAGCCCCAAAACATCAATGCTCAAGAGGAGATCTACATGGAGGAATGGGCCAAAATACCAGCAACAGTGTGTGAAAACCTTGTGAAGACTTACAGAAAACGTTTGACCTGTGTCATTGCCAACAAAGGGTATATAACAAAGTATTGAGAAACTTTTGTTATTGACCAAATACTTATTTTCCACCATAATTTGCAAATAAATTCATTACAAATCCTACAATGTGATTTTCTGGATTTTTTTCTTCTCATTTTGTCTGTCATAGTTGACGTGTACCTATGATGAAAATTACAGGCCTCTCTCATCTTTTTAAGTGGGAGAACTTGCACAATTGGTGGCTGACTAAATACTTTTTTTCCCCACTGTACATACACTGAGAGTAGAAAATATTAGGAACACCTTCCTCAAGTTGAGTTGCACCCCCTTTTGCCCTCAGAACAGCCTCAATTCGTCGGGGCATGGACTCCACAAGGTGTCGAAAGCATTCCACAGGGATGCTGGCCCATGTTGACTCCAATGCCTCCCACTGTTTCAAGTTGGCTGGATGTCTTTTAGGTGGTGGACCATTCTTGATACACACGGAAACTACTGAGCATGAAAAACCCAGCAGTGTTGCAGTTCTTGACACACTCAAACCGGTGTGCCTGGCACCTACTACCATACCCCGTTCAAAGGCACTTTAATATTTTGTCTTGCCCATTCACCCTCTGAATGGTACACATACACAATCCATGTCTCAATTGTCTCAAGGCTTAAAAATCCTTCTTTAACCTGTCTCCTCCCCTTCATCTACACTGATTGAAGTGGATTTAACAAGTGACATCAATAAGGTATCATAGCTTTCACCTGGATTCACCTGGTCAGTCTATGTCATGGACAGAGCAGGTGTTCCTAATGTTTTGTACACTCAGTGTATATTTAAGGATGTTGTGTATCCATGGAAATAATCAGAATTCATGTAAACTTTATAGTTTTGAAAACATAGCTGTCCAAAAAAAGTGGTCTCTTGGCAGAACATACCCCGGGTATGGGGTAAGTTGAGCCACAGGACAGGGAAAGTTAAGCTGCCTTCACATTTCTGTACTGCATGAAATATTACCACTAACTTTTTAAAACCATGTCTATCTTTATTTCCCAAACACAATTCAAGACAATCACAATCGCTTTTTTGTCTTTTAATAATTTTAAGCATCTTTTAACAGAGGCTTAACACCCAACAAACACTTGTACTTTTTAAAACACTTTTAACATAGGCCAGGCCCTGTTGTTACCTCATACCCCAGAGATAACGCCTTGCATTATGCCTGGGAAGAAAACACTTCAATTTGCTCAACTTGACATTGGCTCAACCATTGGCTCAACTTACCCAAAGGCACACATTTTGACTATATTAGCCCACACAGCTACAACGATACACATTCATGCTAGGTTTAGGACCTCATATTGAAGGTTATAGAGACTCCAGCGGAAGTATAGAACAATCTTAAAATTGTCTACTTTGGTTTAGATACAAGCATCATGAAACCTCTAACACAATACATTCATTTGACTTGGTGAAAATCATTTTTTTGGACCTAACTTGCTTACAACTCAGCAAAATTGGATGTAGTCTATCACAGTGCCATCCGTTTTGTCACCAAAGCCCCATATACTGCCCACCATTGTGACCTGTACGCTCTCGTTGGCTGGCCCTCACTACATATTCGTCGCCAAACCCACTGGCTCCAGGTCATCTATAAATCACTTCTAGGCAAATCCGCACCTTATCTTAGCTCATTGGTCACCATAGCAACACCCACCCGTAGTATGCGTTCCAGCAGGTATATCTCACTGGTCATCCCCAAAGCCAACACCTCCTTTGGTCGCCATTCCTTCCAGTTCTCTGCTGCCAATGACTGGAACGAACTGCAAAAATCTCTGAAGCTGGAGACACTTTACTCCCTCACTATTTTTAAGCATCAGTTGTCAGAGCAGCTTTCCGATCACTGCACCTGTACACAGCCCATCTGTAATTAGCCCACCCAACTACCTCATCCCCATATTGTTATTTACATTGTTATTTATTTTGCTCATTTGCACCCCAGTATCTCTATTTGCACATCATCTTCTGCACATATATCACTCCAGTGTTAATACTAAATTATAATTGTAATTATTTTGCACTATGGCCTATTTATTGCCTTACCTCCATAACTTACTACATTTGCACACACTGTATATAGATTTTCTATTGTGTTTTTGACTGTACATTTTGTTTATTCCATATGTAACTCTGTGTTGTTGTTGTTTTTACCGCACTGCTTTGCGTTATCTTGGCCAGGTCCCAGTTGTAAATGAGAACTTGTTCTCAACTGGCTTACCTGGTTAAATAAAGGTTAAATAAAATAAATAAATAAAAAACCACCTTTTTCATGTGGATCTTCCTTCACATACAGTACTTAATGAAATGATGACCTCTACCTAAATATTTGGTAAAATAATAGATTTTGTGTATGGTTTCCTAGAAACAAGCGGGGCTCAACTTAAATTACCCCACTCTCCTCTATCGCTGCTTTTATTATCAATTAGTTAAGTTCTCTGTGGCAGCTAGCTAGCCGGAAGTGGGGTGGGGCCGCACGTCATAAATTAGTTTGTTACCTACAGTATATGTTTTCAACATGCAGACTGCCTCCAGCTCAGATTGCAAGGTTGCTGATGATAGCCTACCATATGCCTGCACTCGATTGGTTGTTGCTTAATATCAAGAGTTGAGAAATAATTAGCCTACAGTAGCAATGGAAAACTAGGATCTTCCTCTTTTTAACAGTGGACATCAAAACTCTGTTGCATGTAGAAATATTGCGCAATGAGTGGGCGTATAAGAACACATGTTTGATCCTCAACACGGGGACCCCTCAGGGGTGCGTGCTTAGTCCCCTCCTGTACTCCCTGTTCACCCACGACCGCGTGGCCAAGCACGACTCCAACACCATCATTAAGTTTGCTGACGACACAACAGTGGTAGGCCTGATCACCGACAACAATGTGACATCCTATAGGGAGGAGGTCAGAGACCTGGCAGTGTGGTGCCAGGACAACAACCTCTCCCTCAATGTGACAAATAAAATGTGATTTGATGAGCTGTGATTGTGATCTCTCGCTGCGCAACAGGTGATATTCTGCTCAAACTAGGCTCTGTATGAAAATACACACGAGCCAATTTAATTCCCTATAGACTGATAATCATGACTGGTCACATTTATTTTCAGCGGCTGACTGCCTAACAGCCTAATTTGCAATTTGCATTTATGATAGGCCATATCAGCTATTCATTTTTGTAAATGATTTGGTCAGACGGGCCCCTCGAGAACACCCCGCCCCCTCTGTGCTGAGACTAACTCCGCGCCTTGGAACAAGACAGTAAAACGTGTCAGACGTCTACAGCAGATACTTGTTCTGTTTTTAGCCTACATGATAATTATCTCTCTACAAACTGCCAAACCAGGTCAAGCCATTTCTCAACTATATTGAGATAAAAACCTGGCAAAAAAGTTATAAAGGATGGATTAACAAAAGGCAGAATATATGTATTCAGGCTATTACTTAACCAACTTGATGTGTAAGTAGGTTTTTAAACTACATTTACACTCAACAAACATACTTCCACCTATTATTTTCCAACAAATCAAACTTTAAAAGCAAGTGAAATAACTGCCAAACTTATCTTTACTATAAAAACAAACTGTTATGTGATGAAGCTTTCCCCCTGAGATATTTAGTCTCAGTCTCCTAGTATGTAAACCCATTATATAAATCCATACATACTGTATCTTCGTCATTCCACTCACCTGAAATTTGCCGTGAAAAATCACATCCTTTAAGAAGTGCCTGTGCTTGCTAGCTGTAGCTGCTGCGTCATGAAGCAGTGAAGTCCCTGAACTCTCTGGTGTTTCTCCTGCCATCTTCCCATCACTAGGCGAACGCTGCCACATACTACTGCTATTAAATAGAGCTCTCTCTCTCTCTGGCTTTTCCTGTCTCTCTTTCTCTCTCCCGCTCTCTCTGTCACCGTCCACAGGGTTGAACCAAGCCCAAGGTCTTGC
Source organism: Coregonus clupeaformis (assembly GCF_020615455.1). Taxonomy (NCBI): domain Eukaryota; kingdom Metazoa; phylum Chordata; class Actinopteri; order Salmoniformes; family Salmonidae; genus Coregonus; species Coregonus clupeaformis. Next base: position 11,546,451 of record NC_059210.1, read on the forward strand.
TGCTACAAGACCTAGTACTTGTTACTCGAGAAGAGTCTGAGATGCCAAGTAGCTAATATTAGACTTGATCTGAACGCGACAAGGTGCCCTCTCATTTCCCAATCTCTCATTACATATCAAAGCTATAGCAGATATTCCCATCTTTTTCAGGGTCTGCTAGTCATTCAGAGGTCAAGGTTAAGCTGCGTTTCATTTCATTAGAACGTAAACATTGGTCCAACCAATACAAACATTCCCCTGAGAGGGTCCTCAGCGAGAGAATGTGTCATCGCAACACAGAGATGGTGCACCACTTCAGATGTGGCACTGGATAAGCGGTATTGAACAAGGGGGGATTAAACACTTCTAATGCATATTCATAAGATCAGTTGGAGTAATAGAAACATCTACACAAAATATTACAGTGATTAACGATGTCAATTAGTTATTGTGTTTTCAAGTGAAATTTTAAGTAAATTCCAACAGGTGGGGGCAACAACCCCACAATAAGTAGGGATTGATTGATGCTCAATGTTAAATTCTAATTTTTCTACCATCACATCTAAGCCAACATGACACCAATGTCGATTAAACTTTGCAAATGACCTTTATTGGAGTTACACAACACACTCCCCGCCTCTCGTCATGATCCGTTCAGCCATTACCGAGAACCACATACCAGATTTTATGTCAGGGTCGTTAGCATTAGGAAAAAATAAAATGTATTGTGACCACCTAGCTCAAATTCTTGACGTCTGATTAAAACGAGACTATAGCATCCATACGGTGACCATCGGACTTAACATTTGTTGGAATGAATACGTTTGTAGGTGCAACAGTTTTGATTAAATGTATAATTTATCGCTCTCACGTGCCAATAGAGAATCACCGTTGCACTACTTTTTTGTAGCATTTCTGACAATGCTAACATCTTTTTCTGCCTAATCTACAAGTTTTAAAACACGGTCCAAAGTACTTGGGTTGCTGCGCAACTGGTAGCCAGATAGTAGTAGGCTTGTTCTAGAGAACCCAAGGGAACCCAATACATTTTGTCTTATCCCAAGGGTTTTCAGCCACTACAATGTTTTTAGAAATGTTAACAAATTAATAAAAAATGAAAAGCTGAAAAATCTTGAGTCAATAAGTATTCGACCCCTTTGTTATGGTAAGCCTAAATAAGTTCAGGAGTAAAAATGTGCTTAACAAGTCACATAATAAGTTGCATAGACTGACTCTGTGTGCAATAATAGTGTTTAACATGATTTTTGAATGACTACCTCATCTCTGTACCCCACACATACAGATCAATTATCTGTAAGGTCTCTCAGTCAAGCAGGGAATTTCAAACACAGATTCAACCACAAAGACCAGGGAGGTTTTCCAATGCCTCGCAAAGAAGGGCACCTATTGGTAGATTAATGTTTTTTTTGTATCAGACTTAAAATCCCTTTGAACATGGTGAAGTTATTAATTACACTTTGGATGGTGTATGAATACACCCAGTCACTATTAAGATACAGGCATCCTTCCTATCTCAGTTGCCGGAGAGGAAGGAAACCACTCAGGGATTTCACCATGAGGCCAATAGTGACTTTAAAACAGTTACAGAGTTTAATGGCTGTGATAGGAGAAAACTGAGGATGGATCAACAACATTGTAGTTACTCCACAATACTAACCTAAATGACAGAGTGAAAAGAAGGAAGCCTGTACATACTAAAAATATTCCAAAACATGCATCCTATTTGCAATAAAGCAATAAAGTAAAACTGCAAAACAATGTGGCAAAAAAATCAGCTGTACAGTTGAAGTCGGAAGTTTACATACACCTTAGCCAAATACATTTAAACTCAGTTTTTCACAATTCCTGACTTTTAATCCTAGTAAAAATTCCCTGTCTTAGGTCAGTTAGGATCACCACTTTATTTTAAGAATGTGAAATGTCAATGATTTATTTCAGCTTTTTATTTCTTTCATCACATTCCCAGTGGGTCAGAAGTTTACATACACTCAATTAGTATTTGGTAGCATTGCCTTTAAATTGTTTAACTTGGGTCAAACGTTTCGGGTTGCCTTCCACAAGCTTCCCACAATAATTTGTGTGAATTTTGGCCCATTCCTCCTGACAGAGCTGGTGTAACTGAGTCAGGTTTGTAGGCCTCCTTGCTCGCACACGCTTTTTCAGTTCTGCCCACACATTTTCTATAGGATTGAGGTCAGGGCTTTGTGATGGCCACTCCCATACCTTGACTTTGTTGTCCTTAAGCCATTTTGCCACAACTTTGGAAGTATGCTTGGGGTCATTGTCCATTTGGAAGACCAATTTGTGACCAAGCTTTAACTTCCTGACTGATGTCTTGAGATGTTGCTTCAATATATCCACATAATTTTCCTTCCTCATGATGCCATCTATTTAGTGAAGTGCACAAGTCCCTCCTGCAGCAAAGCACCCCCACAGCATGATGCTGCCACCCCGGTGCTTCACGGTTGGGATGGTGTTCTTCGGCTGGCAAGCGTCCCCCTTTTTCCTCCAAACATAATGACGGTCATTATGGCCAAACAGTTCTATTTTTGTTTCATCAGACCAGAGGACATTTCTCCAAAAAGTACAATGTTTGTCCCCATGTGCAGTTGCAAACCGTAGTCTGGCTTTTTTATGGTGGTTTTGGAGCAGTGGCTTCTTCCTTGCTGAGAGGCCTTTCAGGTTATGTCGATATAGGACTCGTTTTACTGTGGATATAGAAAATGTTGTACCTGTTTCCTCCAGCATCTTCACAAGGTCCTTTGCTGTTGTTCTGAGATTGAATTGCACTTTTTGCACCAAAGTACGTTCATCTCTAGGAGACTGAACGCGTCTCCTTCCTGAGCGTATGACGGCTGCGTGGTCCCATGGTGTTTATACTTGCATACTATTGTTTGTACAGATGAACGTGGTACCTCCAGGCATTTGGAAATAGCTCCCAAGGATGAACCAGACTTGTGGAGGTCTACAATTTGTTTTCTGAGGTCTTGGCTGATTTCTTTTGATTTTACCATGATGTCAAGCAAAGAGGCACTGAGTTTGAAGGTAGGCCTTGAAATACATCCACAGGTACACCTCCAATTGACTCAAATGATGTCAATTAGCCTATCAGAAGCTTCTAAAGCCATGACATAATTTTCTGGAATTTTCCAAGCTGTTTAAAGGCACAGTCAACTTAGTGTATGTAAACATCTGACCCACTGGAATTGTGATACAGTGAATTATAAGTGAAATAATCTGTCTGTAAAGAATTGTTGGAAAAATTACTTGTGTCATGCACAAAGTAGATGTCCTAACCGACTTGACAAAACTATAGTTTGTTAACAAGAAATTTGTGGAGTGGTTGAAAAACGAGTTTTAATGACTCCAACCTAAGTGTATGTAAACTTCCGACTTCAACTGTATGTCCTGAATACAAAGTGTTATGTCTTTGCAAGACTTGAAAATGGTTGTCTAGCAATGATCAACAACGAATTTGACAGAGCTTGAAGGAGTTAAATAATGTGCAAATATTGTACAATCCAGTTGTGCATAGCTCTTAGAGACTTACCCAGAAAGACTCTCAGCTGTAATCTCTGCCGAAGGTGATTCTAACATGTATTGACTCAGGGGTGTGAATACTTATGTCAATTAGATATTTCTGTATTTCAAGATCAGGGGTGTATTTATTCCGCCGATTCTGTTGAAAAAAAGTTGATTAAACGGAAGCAAACGGAACGAAACGGGGATAAACATACCTGAATTTGTCCAATAGAAACTCTCGTTTGCAACTGTTGGACTAATGATTACACCCAAGATCAGCTAGATGCAGGCAAGAGTGTGCAAGGCGGTTTTGAATGTGTCACTGTCTGTCCATATGTCACTGTCTGTCCATATGTCACTGTCTGTCCATATGTCACTGTCTGTCCATATGTCACTGTCTGTCCATATGTCACTGTCTGTCCATATGTCACTGTCTGTTGCCTCAAATGTTAATGTAGACCTGTTTGCACCTACGTTGTAAACTTTCCTTCATAGGCTAGGTTGGAGCAATCTCATGATGGTTATAGGGAAAATTTGAGTATAATGTAGTAGCCTAAATCTATCGCTGTTACATTGAACTGGGTGAATGGAATATGAATGACAGTCATCCAATATGCTGTAATAGAAATAAGGCCATGCTCATTCAAATAAAATTGTCCTCCCTCATCTTTAAATGGCACCGACCGACACTGCTCTGAAGAGTATGAATTAGGCTGTTTGAGGAGGTTTGAATCCTAAGCAACCTGCCTCAAATCAAATCCAATCAAATGTATTGGTCACATACACATGCTTAGCAGATGTTATTGCGAGTGTAGCGAAATGCTTGTGCTTCTAGTTCCGACAGTGCAGTAATATCTAGCAAGTAATATCTAACAGTTCCACGACATCTAATACACACAAATCTAAGTAAAGGAATGGAATAAGAATATATAAATAAATGGATGAGCAATGTCATTGTCAGCGGGGCATAGTCTAAGATGCAATAGATAGTATAGAATACAGTATATACATATGAGACGGGTAATGCAAGATATGTAAACATTATTACGATAGTATAGAATACAGTATATACATATGAGACGGGTAATGTAAGATATGTAAACATTTTTACGATAGTATAGAATACAGTATATACATATCAGACGGGTAATGAAAGATATGTAAACATTATTACGATAGTATAGAATACAATATATACATATGAGACGAGTAATGCAAGATATGTAAACATTATTAAAGTGGCATTATTAAAGTGACTAGTGTTCCATTTATTAAAGTGGCCAGTGATTTTCAAGTCTGTATGTAGGCAGCAGCGCCTCTGTGCTAGTGATGGCTGTTTAACAGTCTGATGGCCTTGAGATAGAAGCTGGTTTTCAGTCTCTTGGTCCCAGCTTTGATCCACCTGTACTGTCCTCGCCTTCTGGATGATAGCGGAGTGAACAGGCAGTGGCTCGGGTGGTAGTTTTCCTTGATTATCTTTTTGGCCTTCCTGTGACATCGGGTGCTGTAGGTGTCCTGGAGGGCAGACCGCACCACCCTCTGGAGAGCCCTGCGGTTGTGGGCGGTGCAGTTGCTGTACCAGGCGGTGATACAGCCCGACAGGATGCTCTCAATTGCGCACCTGTAAAAGTTTGTGAGGGTTTTAGGTGACAGGCTAAATTTCTTCAGCCTCCTGAGGTTGAAGAGACACTGTTGCGCCTTCTTCACCACACTGTCTGTGTGGGTGGACCATTTCAGTTTGTCAGTGATATGTACGCCGAGGAACTTAAAACTTTCCACCTTCTCCGCTGCTGTCCCATCGATGTGGATAGGGGGGTACTCCCTCTGCTGTTTCCTGAAGTCCACGATCATCTCCTTTGTTTTGTTGACGTTGAGTGAGAGGTTATTTTCCTGACACCACACTCCGAGAGCCCTCACCTCCTCCCTGTAGGCTGTCTCATTTTTGTTGGTAATCAAGCCTACTACTGTTGTGTCGTCTGCAAACTTGATGATTGAGTTGGAGGCGTGCATGGCTACGCAGTCATGGGTGAACAGGGAGTACAGGAGGGGGCTGAGGACAAACCCTTGTGGGGCCCCAGTGTTGAGGATCAGTGAAGTGGAGATGTTGTTTCCTACCTTCACCACCTGGGGGCGGCCCGTCAGGAAGTCCAAGACCCAATTGCACAGGGCGGGATTGAAACCCAGGGCCTCAAGCTTAATGATGAGCTTGGATGGTACTATGGTGTTGAATGCTGAGCTATAGTCAATGAACAGCATTCTTACATAGGTATTCCTCTTGTCCAGATGGGATAGGGCAGTGTGCAGTGTGATGGCGATTGCATCGTCTGTGGACCTATTGGGGCGGTAAGCAAATTGAACTGGGTCTAGGGTGACAGGTAAGGTGGAGCTGAAATGATCCTTGACTAGTCTCTCAAAGCACTTCATGATGACAGAAGTGAGTGCTATGGGGCGATAGTCATTAGTTCAGTTACCTTTGCATTCTTGGGTACAGGAACAATGGTGGCCATCTTGAAGCATGTGGGGACAGCAGACTGGGATAGGGAGAGATTGAATATGTCCGTAAACAAACCAGCCAGCTGGTCTGCGCATGCTCTGAGGACGCGGCTAGGAATGCCGCCTGGGCCGGCAGCCTTGCAAGGGTTAACACGTTTAAATGTCTTAATCACGTCAGCCACGGAGAAGGAGAGCCCACAGTTCTTGGTAGCTGGCCACGTCGGTGGCACTGTGTTATCCTCAAAGCGGGTAAAGAACTTGTTTAGCTTGTCTGACAGCAAGACGTCGATGACCGCAACGTGGCTTGTTTTCCTAATGTAGTCCGTGATTGTTTGTAAACCCTGCCAAATACGTCTCATATCTGAGCCATTGAATTGCAACTCCACTTTGTCTCGATATTGACGTTTTGCCTGTTTGATTGCCTTGCGAAGGGGCGACCACTCTATTTGAATTCTGCCATATTCCCCGTCACCTTGCCATGGTTAAATGCGGTGGTTTGTGCTTTCAGTTTTTCCCGAAGGCTGCCATCTGTCCACAGTTTCTGGTTAGGGTAGGGTTTAATAGTCACAGTGGGTACGACATCTCCTATACACTTCCTTATAAACCCACTCACTGAATCAGCGTATACGTCTATATTATTCTCAGAGGCTACCCGGAACATATCCCAGTCCGTGTGATCAAATCAATCTTGTGTGGATTCCGATTTGTCAGACCAGCATTGAATAGTCCTTAGCATGGGTGCTTCCTGTTTGAGTTTCTGCCTATAGGAAGGGAGGAACAAATGTAGTCGTGGTCAGATTTGCCGAAAGGAGGTTGGGGAAGGGCCTTGTATGCATAGTGGAAATTAGTGTAGCAGTGATCTAGTGTTTTTCCAGCGCGAGTGCTACAGTCAATATGCTGACAGAATTTAGGTAGCCTTTTTCTCAAATGTGCTTTGTTACAATCCCCAGCTACAACAAATGCAGCCTCAGGATATATGGTTTCCTGTTTGCATAAAGTCCAGTGAAGTTCCTTGAGGGCCGTCGTGGTATCGGCTTGAGGGGGGATATACAATAGACCAACACAGCTACTGCAATAGGTCAAAGCTGTGTGCTGGAAAACCTTGGTAGAGCATGGGTGAAGTAGGCACTGTGGTGCTGGTGAATGTCCTTTATTTTTCAGTTTCAGACCAACGCCCACTTCGCACTTAAAACATATATTTTTTGTTTCTAATTTAACCTTTATTTTGACAGGGAGTCATGCTGAGACCAAGGTCTCTTTTACAGATGAGCCTTGTTATTACAAAAACAAATTAAGGTTAGTAATAGAAGATAGCCAACAAAAGTAAAACTATATTTGTCAACTACTAGTTAATAGCCACAACAACAACAAAAAATCTGGACTGAATGTTAAAATGTTGTGACATTGCATAACTCAGAAAAATAGCATCCAGGGACGATTTATTTTTAGCTACTAAAAACGTGAAACAAATACACAGCTAACTAATAAACATAACAAGAGCAGCCTTGTAAACCAGCGAGTGGTCCCAGAGGAAAACATGTCTCAGTCTGCTCCACGCAGGAAGCTGAGGCAAAGTTCACTTCTCACAGGTCTAGGGAACATAAGGATGTGGTCAGATCACCCCAATGTTTAGTGTTACTGTATACAGCTATCCCAGGACACTCCCCATTACTCCAAGCTGAGTGCTGTATACAGCTAGGAAAGTCCTTACAGCTAGCCTAGGACATTACTGTATACTGCTAGCCTAGGACATTACTGTATACTGCTAGCCTAGGACATTACTGTATACAGCTAGACTATTACATTACTGTATACTGCTAGACTAGGACATTACTGTATACTGCTAGCCTAGGACATTACTGTATACTGCTAGACTAGGACATTACTGTATACTGCTAGACTAGGACATTACTGTATACTGCTAGACTAGGACATTACTGTATACTGCTAGCCTAGGACATTACTGTATACTGCTAGACTAGGACATTACTGTATACTGCTAGCCTAGGACATTACTGTATACTGCTAGCCTAGGACATTACTGTATACTGCTAGCCTAGGACATTACTGTATACTGCTAGCCTAGGACATTACTGTATACTGCTAGCCTAGGACATTACTGTATACTGCTAGCCTAGGACATTACTGTATACTGCTAGCCTAGGACATTACTGTATACTGCTAGCCTATGACATTACTGTATACTGCTAGACTAGGACATTACTGTATACTGCTAGACTAGGACATTACTGTATACTGCTAGCCTAGGACATTACTGTATACTGCTAGCCTAGGACATTACTGTATACTGCTAGCCTAGGACATTACTGTATACAGCTAGCCTAGGACATTACTGTATACAGCTAGACTAGGACATTACTGTATACTGCTAACCTAGGACATTACTGTATACAGCTAGCCTAGGACATTACTGTATACTGCTAGCCTAGGACATTACTGTATACTGCTAGCCTAGGACATTACTGTATACAGCTAGACTATTACATTACTGTATACAGCTAGACTATTACATTACTGTATACAGCTAGACTAGGACATTACTGTATACTGATAGACTAGGACATTACTGTATACAGTAATGGGGCGGCAGGTAGCTTAGTGGGTAAGAGCGTTGTGCCAGTAACCGAAAGGTCGCTGGTTCTAATCCCAGAGCTGACTAGGTGAAAAATCTGTCGATGTGCCCTTAAGCAAGGCACTTAACCCTAATTGCTCATGTAAGTCGCTCTGGAAAAGAGCGTCTGCTAAATGACTAAAATGTAAATGTAAATGTATTACATTACTGTATACAGCTAGCCTAAGACATTACTGTATACAGCTAGCATAGGACATAATATGATTACAATATTTTAGCTGGTAACGTAACTGATTACAGTTTTTTATAATCTGATGACATGTAACTGATTACATGTAATCGGTTACTCCCCAACCCTGCCAATACATTTTCTCAATGATGACCATAAAAAGTCTACCAAACTACCTGTAGGCCAAACAACTAATTAACTTCAGCCAGCATTTCCCAAATGGCTTGTTACGGAACTGTTCCATGTCTACATCAACCCAAAATATCCAACACCTAGCAGACATCGTTTCACGTTATATCAGTCAGTTAAGAGTGGTACGTATGCAGACAGAGTAGAGAAATATGTAGATTATAGCTAAGACAGCTGAGACAGAATGTATTTCCTAGATCAGCACTCCTACTCTGAGATGCTTGATACATACGGCCCCAGAACAAAAGCAAACAAACAATGAGGTATCCTCACTGTGATCTAAATTTGAGATTGGGCACACTAATCAATTATAATATATAATATATGCCATTTATTTTTATATATTTTTACCCTTTATTTTCTTTTTCAAATTTGGGATTACGATCTTGTCTCATCACCGCAACATGCTCAGGAGAGGCGTAGGTCGAGTCATGCATCCCCCGAAACATGACCCGCCAAACCGCGCTTCTTATACCCGCTCGCTTAACCCGGAAGCCAGCTGCACCAATGTGTTGGAGGAAACACCGTTCAACTGACGACCGAAGTCAGCCTGCAGGCACCCGGCCTGCCACAAGGAGTCGCTAGAGTGCGATGAGCCAAGTAAAACCCTTCCCTAACCCGGACGACGCTGGGCCAATTGTGCGCTGCCCTATGGGACTCCCGGTCACGGCCGGATCAAACCCCAGGCTGTAGTGACGCTGCAACACTGCCATGACCGCTGCGCCACTCGGGAGGCCAAGCGTGCATACATTTTTTACTTATGGGTTGTCCTGGGAATCAAACCCACTATGCTGATGTTGCCACTGCCAGCGCCATGCTCTACCAACTCAACTACAGAGGACCACCGAGGGTATTTTCCACTGTCAACACTGGCTTTACTGTACTGCTACTTTCTTTCCAGGAATCACATGTTTTGCATGCTGCTACAGTATGCTATGTGCTATGGACTTTGATTTGCCAGTTGCTGAAAACTAAAGGTGACCGACTTACTATGGAATCCGGCTGGACATAGCCTATGTCCTCGATGCCCTTGATATTGATGATATCCACCTCTTTCTCTTTGCCAGGGACGGGTGTGGACCTCTCATTCCTCTCCATGGCTTCTCCAGACTGCTGACCAGGCTCTCGGAGAGGGTCTTCCGATGGGTTTAGGTCCTGGGTCAGGTGGGCTCTACCTGGGAAGACAAACAGCAAGGTGCACCTCTCAAGTCTCAACACATCCATTCTGGGTTGGTTGAAAAGTACCATAGATGATGAAAAAGCTATTCCGTAGGCTATAAAATAGGCCTATATGAGTTCAAATGTATAGGTACATATAATATATGTAAATGTTTCCAGTGCATATCTTTTATACATTGTATATTGTATATCTTAAACCTGTTGTGACTGTGGTAAATTTAAACCAGTGGTATTCAAACTATTTCAGCGGGGACCCCATTTTTCCGCCAGAACCTAATTATTTTCTTCAGAAATTCTGGCGACCCCACCCCACACAACCTTAAAATGGGTAAATTTAGATTTTAACATCAACAAATAACCTTACATTTTTTCATCTCTCTTAACAAAATTATGAGAATCAATAAATACATTTACTCAACTTTTCAAATTATCTTTCTCAAAAACGTTTGTATATTGCCCCATAAAATAATCTGTACTTGTTCCCCAATAAAAATTATAAGAATTTGGGCAACCCCACTTCAATTTCCCCGCCACCGCACTTGGGGTCATGACCCTGACTTTGAATACCACTGTTCTAAGTGTCATGACTTGCCCTCATGGGCTGAGGATCAAAGATGCTGGCTAGGCAAAGGTTTGAACACCCCCTGTCCTGGGGGCCAATTTTATGACCGGTCGTAAATACCGTGCAGACTTTCTCTTCCTTGCCATGAAGTATTTGGAGACAGGACACCTTTGTTAACACAGAGATTCAACACAGAGATTCTTCCCGCCAAAACTCCAACATCCAAAAGTGAATAATGAAACAATATTTCTACCACAAAGAATGTGGGAAATGGTCGGTGGGGACTTAAAGAACAATCACGTCGAATTCGTTACTATGTTGTGATGTCATTAAAGACTGTGGAACAACATAACTGTATCTCTAGGGGTGTACACTTCCCAGTTATGAGGTTTGCATCTAATTGTTGCATTAAATGAATGATTAAGTATAATAATACTTAATAACAATGTGATTTTAGCATTCTAGATGAGATGATCGTTTTCCATATTGACTTGTTCTCAGTCAGTGGCCACGCCCAGATGAGCACAAACATGATGAAATGCCCCCTTTTCCTACTGAAGTATAAAACCCTCGTGACGAAATTTACCTCAGACCAAGCAGATTATGGTATAAGCCGGATGTTGCAAATGGTTGAATTTCTATTAGACCAGGAAGCGTGAAGCTGAAGCTACACGGCTTAAAATGGATGACACTCTACAGACCAGCAGAGATGCAGCGCGAGCTGAATATGGCAAAATTGTTAAACTCTACAGACCAGCCGACATGCAGCGCAAGCTGAATATGGCAAAATGGTTAAACTCTACAGACCAGCCGACATGCAGCGCGAGCTGAATATGGCAAAATGGTTAAACTCTACAGACCAGCCGACATGCAGCGCGAGCTGAATATGGCAAAATGGTTAAACTCTACAGATCAGCCGACGTGCAGCGCGAGCTGAATATGGCAAAATGGTTAAACTCTACAGACCAGCCGACGTGCAGCGCGAGCTGAATATGGCAAAATGGTTAAACTCTACAGACCAGCCGATGTGCAGCGCGAGCTGAATATGGCAAAATGGTTAAACTCTACAGACCAGCCGACGTGCAGCGCGAGCTGAATATGGCAAAATGGTTAAACTCTACAGACCAGCCGACGTGCAGCGCGAGCTAAATATGGCAAAATGGTTAAACTCTACAGACCAGCCGACGTGCAGCGCGAGCTGAATATGGCAAAATGGTTAAACTCTACAGACCAGCCGACATGCAGCGCGAGCTTAATATGGCAAAATGGTTAAACTCTACAGACCAGCCGACATGCAGCGCGAGCTGAATATGGCAAAATGGCGAAACTCTGAAACTCTCAATCTCTACATGAGGTGAAGAAGAAGACAATGCACTAGACCTTATCATCTCAGTCTGCAGCTGGCATGTATAGTCGTCTAGAGAACTTTCACTAAAGACAAGAGTTGGGAAGGACAATCCCTCTCAGACAACCGTTGGTACAAAAGTACTATTCTAACAGATCAACTCTACGAACTACAGGGTACGCTGAAGTATCCAGTCTAACCACCACTACGACCAGAAACTCTACCAATGACATTGGGATCTCTGGTGGGCAAACTCAACTATCGAGGGCAGCTACAAGTAAATACATGTTGCATTTCTAATACAAATGAGCAATGATTAGGGTTCTAAGCATTTGTATTTCTGTGAGTGTAGTTTACAAAGTAACAACAATAGTTTGAATCTCTGTCTCTCACTTCCATCCTGACCCTCCTTCTACCCAAGCATGCATGCTATTGTTCATCCAGTCCACTAGGGACCTGTTCTCATTGTATTACGTTAGTAATCAATAACCTATGTGTGTGTGTGTTTGTATTCTGTGTTATTATTTAGTTAGCTAGTAAATAAATAATTAAGCCAATTTGTGTATTGCTGATTCATCAATAAGGTTAGTGTTCTTACAGGTTCAAGGATTATGCGACGTTCAGAATGAGACTGATAAGAGATAATTATTTAATAAGTGACTGTTATCGATATATAATATATATCTTCTAAGAGTTTAATTCGGGAGATGGTAACTCGTTAAACAACTTCTTCCGTGGTGCCCCAAATTCCTAATTAGTTATTTGTTACATGATTAATTTAATCGAGTGACAATTAAACGTAGTTAGTTGATTCAATAAATAACAGTCACCATTTTAATAAAAGTCACGTCTCGACATAAGCCATTAGCCCACACTCAGCTTGCATAGGGGATCTAGGAGGACCATAGACTTAGATAGACATGGCATCATTGTCTCTGTTCCATTATAGCATCTGTGAGAGCACAGGTAGCACCATTGAGACCTTCTCCATTTTTAAGTAGTCAATTTTGTTATTCTATTACTTCTATGACTTGGTAATCAAACTGAAGTGTGCATACTGCCACCTGGAGTGTCTTGTTTGAACAGGTATAAAGCCAAGGTTGGCGAATTACTGCCACCTGCAGTTGTGGAATGTTTGCTCACAAGTATAATTCATTGACTGATCCCTTCTGGTGACCTGGATGGAATTAAGTGATCCTTCCCCATAGGAAGTCCCACCAAGTTTAAAGCGCTAAAATTGGCTTTTGGGCTCTAGAGTCCTCTAGCTATCTCTATGAGAAGGACTGCAGAAAGTTCTCCATCATGAGTTTCTGGTTTCAGGCCTTATGGATCAAAATAGCTCACGTGAGTAAATCAACATTGATGCCTGGTAATACATGTGGTTACATTTCCCTTCTATGGAACAGACTGCAAAGTACCATGTGAAAATAATGCATTTCCCCCAGACTGCAAAGTCCTATATGAAAATATTAAATAATGAATGTATTTATTTCTAATACAAAATCACACAAAATGTAGATCTTGATAATTTTGCTAAGGTTGACCTAAATTATTACTGTGTGAGGGAGTCGGAGAATACCTTTAGCCAACATATCACAGAAATAATCTGGTACATGAATGTGCATGAATATCAAATAATGATATACTGGCAAAATAATATAAATGAACAAATTCTGGAAAAACATTCATCACCTTTAAGAAAGGTCTTTCATCCCCCCTTACGCTTGTGTAATCCACATCTATGTAAGAACAGAATATCTAAAAGTGTAAAGTGTTTGTTTTCCATGGTCATCCAACTAAAGCTTCCAAAAGCAACATTTATATCTGTGAAATCATCCCTCTTGATCTCCCTGCTAGCTGCCCAGGCAGGCCAGGGACTGAAGGAGATAAGGAGATGACATCTGAGAGTTTGCAACTGAGAATTGTTTATTTTTTAGACATACTGCACTATGTGAATTGCTCCTTGGACTCTGTTGAACTTATCCCGGATGGTGCTTATCCTCCACTCAAAGGGAAAATGTGCGTGCATCTTCACTAACATAAGCTACTGTCCAGCTGGTCTCCATCTAGTCCCTGACTATCTCTGACTCGGTGCTCACTTCTGTGCAACTTGAATTCCCTGTTAGCTTTAAAACATCGGGATTCCATCCAGTTGTGTGTTTGGCAGTTTAAATAAGCAGACCCAAGGATTAGAAGGAGTCTCCGTGGGAATCATAAAAAAAGAAAAAAAAGGAACTTCCTCTTGTTCTAATATTAGAATGGTCTCTGTGGAATTTGGACACACTACACTTCAATTCATATCAAGTTGCCTGTTGGTCACTATATCTACACAGGATACTACAAAACGGTCTATAGGTCAATATATCTACACAGGATACTACAAAACTGTATATAGGTCAATATATCGACACAGGATACTACAAAACTGTCTATAGGTCAATATATCGACACAGGATACTACAAAACTGTATATAGGTCAATATATCGACACAGGATACTACAAAACTGTCTATAGGTCAATATATCTACACAGGATACTACAAAACTGTCTATAGGTCAATATATCGACACAGGATACTACAAAACTGTATATAGGTCAATATATTGACACAGGATACTACAAAACGGTCTATAGGTCAATATATCGACACAGGATCCAACAAAACTGTCTATAGGTCAATATATTGACACAGGATACTACAAAACTGTCTATAGGTCAATATATTGACACAGGATACTACAAAACTGTATATAGGTCAATATATTGACACAGGATACTACAAAACTGTCTATAGGTCAATATATCGACACAGGATACTACAAAACTGTCTATAGGTCAATATATTGACACAGGATACTACAAAACTGTCTATAGGTCAATATATCGACACAGGATCCAACAAAACTGTATATAGGTCAATATATCGACACAGGATCCAACAAAACTGTCTATAGGTCAATATATTGACACAGGATACTACAAAACTGTCTATAGGTCAATATATCTACACAGGATCCTACAAAACGGTCTATAGGTCAATATATCTACACAGGATACCACTAAACTGTTGCATAAAAGAGAAACCAAAGTAGTGTGAATTCACAATATATGTTCAATAACCTAATGAAAATAAAATACATGTAATATTGAATTTATAAATCAGTATAAAGGAGATATAATGATAAATATAATGGGTCCACAAACACACACACACATCTAATGTACTTGTCGTATACATTGTATGCAAGTAAACTTAATAAATGGCTAAATATTGCTAAATGTTGGTGTTGTTCTGATAATATAATTATGTTATAGGTTATCTAAAAAATATTCAACATGATTTTACATAAGCAATAGACTACGTTGACAAATATTCTTCGTAATAAAATTTGTAAATTCATTGTCATCATTAATTCTTACTATTTATTTTGTTGTTGTGCCCGGTCCCATTCTCATCCATTCCGTGCTTCCTGAACTCTAAGAACTATCTCTTCAACTCTAACTGAAACTACTCAACTCTAAAGTAAAGTTCTAAAACTCACACAGTCCTAAAAGGACACCAGTTTTCTGTTTTACCTGCTTTGTAAAAGTTTGACTCTAACTTACTCAGAGAGAAAAAAGGATGAAAATAAATAAAATAAGGTTAAAAAAAATGCTCAAAACCCAAAACATGCTTATTCAGCAGAAATCAGTATTACACTCAAAAGAGGTGCAGTGTTAGATCTCCAAGACCAGATCCAATTAGAACTACCTTGCAAACTCAACGGACCACAACAATCTTTGTGGACAGAGTCAAGTCTTTCCTCCCACAACCCAAACTAGCTACCGGCCACATCGGGGAGGCGAGATAGGAACAATTACATTGGACTAGAGATGACATTTCAGCGGCCCTTAGGGTCATCAAATATGTGTGATGGTCAGATATAGTGTACTGTTAACCTCTATCCAGTACAGTCAGAATCTGATAGACCACCACACTGCACCTTGTCCTATCACTGCACCTTGTCCGATCACTGCACCTTGTCCTATCACTGCACCTTGTCCTATCACTGCACCTTGTCCTATCACTGCACCTTGTCCGATCACTGCACCTTGTCCGATCACTGCACCTTGTCCGATCACTGCACCTTGTCCGATCACTGCACCTTGTCCTATCACTGCACCTTGTCCGATCACTGCACCTTGTCCGATCACTGCACCTTGTCCTATCACTGCACCTTGTCCTATCACTGCACCTTGTCCGATCACTGCACCTTGTCCGATCACTGCACCTTGTCCGATCACTGCACCTTGTCCGATCACTGCACCTTGTCCGATCACTGCACCTTGTCCGATCACTGCACCTTGTCCGATCACTGCACCTTGTCCTATCACTGCACCTTGTCCTATCACTGCACCTTGTCCGATCACTGCACCTTGTCCTATCACTGCACCTTGTCCTATCACTGCACCTTGTCCGATACATTTTATACTAATAACGGCACTATACTGCATTTACACTATGTACAACACTGTACCTGTATATGCTGTATTTGTCATGGCAGCATCCCTTCCTCTTAATGTATAGATCAATTGTACACCATCACTAAATCACCTATAAAATCAAATCAAATCAAATGTTATTTGCCACATGCGCCGAATACAACCTTACAGTGAAATGCTTACTTACAAGCCCTTTACCAACAATGCAGTTTTAAGAAAAATAAATGTTAAGTAAAAAATAGATAAGTAAAAAATTTAAAAAGAAGAAAAATAGAAAGATAACAAATAATTAAAGAGCAGCAGTAAAATAACAGTAGCGAGGCTATATACAGGGGGTACCGATACAGAGTCAATGTGCGGGGGCACAGGTTAGTCGAGGTAATTGAGGTAATATGTACATGTGGGTAGAGGTAAAGTATTTATATAGTATATGCTGTATGTTGACCTTGTGTCTGTATTCTGTCTGTGTGATGTCTGTGTGATTAACTATTGCTGGCAGCACCCATTCACTAAGTCACATTTCGGGTATGTGCAAATGTACTTGGTGAATAAAGTGATTCTAAACCTGGTTCCTCTAGGTGTCTTCCTTCTAAGAAGTTTTCTTCCTTCTAGGAAGCACAGTATTTGGGGTCTACGTTACTGTAAAAGCACTTTGTGACAACTGCTGATGGAAAAAGGGTTTTATAAATTTGATTGATTGACTCGATGGGACAGCATATAGGTCATAGGACAACCTTACAAGTGAAAGTGACCCCAGTGTGTTGACACTACAAGGACACTGTCTTTCATCCTACATCCCAAAACGCATCTACCACATGACGGCCCCCAAGGCAGGGAGTGGAAGGGTGGTGTAGCAGTGAATCCTTCTAGGGACCCTGTGCTAATGACATTGCAGATTTCAGGGGCCCTACAGGTAAACTAGTATGTGATGTGCGTAAACACATAGCAATTCCATAGCAGATTTCGACTTAAGGAATCTGAATGAACTTACGCAGTGTAACCAATCAAAATATATAAAATGCACGTTGACAGCACATGCCTATAGGGCCCAGACCTAATGACATTTACGTCATTTAGCAGACACTCTTATCCAGAGCGACTTACATTATTTATTTATTTTCATACCCCCTGTGGGAATCGAACCCACAACCCTGGCGTTGCAAACGCCATGCTCTATCAACTGAGCTCCCTCCCTGCCGGCCCTGCCTCCCCTACCCTGGACGACGCTGGGCCAATTGCGCGCCGCCCCATGGGTCTCCTGGTCACGGCCGGCTACGACAGAGCCTGGATTCGAACCAGGATCTCTAGTGGCACAGCTAGCACTGCGCCACTCAGGAGACACTTCAGATTTTAGGGAGGCCCTTGAGCTTTAGAAAATGTCTAATGTGTGAGCACATACAGTATTAGCCAAACTGCACAGTAATTATTAAAGTAACTGTCCAGTGTTTCAAGATTTCTATTAAATATGATCTATAATTACTTACAATATGAGTGAAATAGTTTTCCTTCCCAACATTTTATTTAAGTGTTAAAAAGCAGCTTTTATCTGTGTTGGAATGGTGTGGGGGCATGCCCCAACAACAGAATGGTGTGGGAATATAACGGTCATTAAAAAAATTCATGTGAGTTGACCGATAATTGGCCAGCTCATCCTCCTCATGAGTATGACATTATCCCCTATGAGGAAATAGCAAGCATTTTTGAAACGGTCTGTTTAAGATACAACTTTTAGGAGGGGTTTTTGAGGTGTTTTTTCTCCAATTTATGCTTTGGCCACAAATACAGGTATAGGATGAGTCAGCAACATTATTTAGGTATGAGTTAACAGAATATTAACTTTTAAAAATGAGATTTTCACTGGACAGAACATTAACACAGTGGTCACAAACCAAGGGTCGCAGCCCCATGTGGGGTCGTCTGATACGAAAATAATGTCCCGGAAGAATTACCTAAATCCGGAGAGAGAAAAAATATACATACAAAGATATATATATATATTATAATATCGTCGTTGTATCAAAATTATTGTAATGTGGTTAACCTTAAAATTCTACATGAAAATGATTCAAATCTAAAAGATACAATTCAACCAGAGAGCGCCCTTAGATCATGGTAAAAGGCTGCACCTGACCATTGCACTTGAATCATTCCCAAGGTGAATGGTTAGGCCCCGTTAAGCCTTGAAACCACACACTATTGCAGAGACTTTGATATTACCGGCCACAATTGATATGATGAAAACAATGTGTGTGGAGGCAGAGGCACAGAAACTCACATCAATACCTTTGTCAGATAACACTGTTAAACGAATAATGTATGCTATTGCTAGCAATCAAAAGGAAACTCTGACTAAACGATTAAAAAACTCCCCAGCTTATGCTATCCAAATGGACATTAGCTGTGAGTTCCGAGATGCCCATGCATTGAATTTTGTCCGCTATACATGTCGGGGGATGCTATTCACGAGGACATATTGTTCTGTCTCACGATTCCCGAGCATGCAACTGCACATGGGGATGTTCAGTGTGCTGCGTGGCTATATTGACCAAAAACAGATTCCATGGGATCGACTAGTGGGCTTTTGCACAGATGGGGCTCCATCTATGGTGGGATGGCGGGCAGGCCTCTGCACTCTGGTTATGAATGTGTCTCCCTCTGCCATATGGACGCATTGTATGATACACCGAGAGCAACTGGCGGCAAAAGAGCTGAGCACAGAACTCAGAGATATACTGCAGCAGGTAACTTTGATTGTAAACTACATCAAACCACATCCACTGTGCGCACGCCTGTTCGCAAAACTATGTGGAGATATGGGATCAGAGCATGACAATGCTCTATTTCACACCAAGGTTTGGTGGTTATCGAGGGGGAGTGTTGGAAAGATTTTTCGCATTGAGAGAAGAATTGTTGTCATTCACAATGGATGTAAAAATAACAAACTTGGTTGACTTTCTGTGTAATGAAAATAAAATGTCTCCTTGCCTATGTAACAGACATATTTGGGAAACTGAACGAACTGAACACAAGCATGCAGGAGAAATAGAAAAACATTCTACAGATGAGTGACCGAATCAGTGGATTCAGAGGAAATAATTCTTATTGGAGTCTTTCAAAAGCGAACCATGTCCGCTTCCCTTGGCTGTGCATGTTTCTAACAGAAGACAGCATCTGTAAATGTCCCACACGATCGATGACTGATCACCTTCAACGCTTGGAAGAGCACTTTGGGACCTACTTCCCAATCCGTTTGACTGTGACCCTGGTTCAATTGTCATGCCGGTAAGTGAAATCGAACAGCTGATCCAGATGTCATGTGACTGAATGCATTCACGGGTCACTACTGAGGAGTTTTGGTTCCTGACTCAAAGGGAATACCCTGCAGTCTCCCTCTGAGCATTAATGCCGCGTTCAAAACAACTGGGAACTTGAAACTGGGAACTCGGAAATCTCCGACTTCCAACATCAGTGCGTTCAAGACAACTGGGAACTCTGAAATAAATGAGCTCCGACTGGGACTTTTTTTTAACGGTCATCCAACTCGGAATTCCAACTCAGGAACTTGGGCCTCTTTCTTGAGCTTCCGACTTTGCGACCTGAAAATCACTGACGTCATGATTTGACCTCGTATTTTTCAGAGTCCACAGTTGTCTTGAAAGCACCATCAGTGCTCTCGTCCATATATGTATATATTCTTAATTCATTCTTAATTAATTCCTTACTTAGATTTGTGTGTATTGGGTATATGTTGTGAAATTGTTAGATATTACTTGTTAGATATTACTGCACTGTCGGAGCTAGAAGCGCAAGCATTTTGCTACACCTGCAATAACATCTGCTAAACACGTGTATGTGACCAATAAAATTTGATTTGCATTAAAACCAAATATCGATGCAGGTTGGATGTGACAGCAGAGATGAGGTGCGCACTGTCGACCACGCCCCCTGACTTTGAGAACATCTGACGCGACATGCGTCAAGCACACCCATCTCATTAGTGGTGGTGCGTTAAGACACATTATGTCAGACTAATTTGCAATTGACTGGCATGGCCCCACATTAAAAGTATGTGATGGTGAGTTGAGAAGACAATCATAAATACTGTTAAAATGTTTTTAAATTGACTGCCATAGCCCCAAATAAAAAAAGTAAACATTGGCTGTTATTACATAATTATTTTTCACATGGTTGGCATCGCAATAATTTTCAGATATCAAAATGGGGTCATGGGACAAAAAAGCTTGCGAACCCCTGCCTTAACAAGAAGAATTAGTGTAAAACCAAATCAAAATGCAAATCAAAATGCTATCAAACAACAGTTCACAAAAGGGGGTCTTCTTGTCATGAGATAAACCAAATACATTTATCAGTTACGCAAGTCTCACACTTACAGGGTGGATAGCCTCGGCCTACAATAACAACCTGATAGGCTGTGATGACCGAACACACAATGCATGCAGCATTGACAAGATGACCTTCTGACAGCCTTGCAAAGTGCACACTGACCTGACTGACAAGGACAGGTGAGGGTTCCACGACAGGGAAAACTCTTCTCTCACTCCTGGATTAGCACACCTGACACCCTAGAATCAGAATGGGTTCCCCTCCTCGAGCTCAGCTATCATTACTAAATCATATCCAGACAATAGGAAAAGTAAAGGGGACGTTGTGGTCACTCTGCTATCAGGCATTGCTTTGGCCGGAAACAATGCGCTCTGAGTCAGTCAGTGTAACTTAGAACTGACCTTTGTAGCTCCCTATTTTAAACTGTCAACGGGATGTTGACCAAATAATATACTCACATTTTGTACAGCTGCACTGTAACGGAAAACTGTAAATTATACAGTAATTTGGGGTATTATCAACAGTAAAATACTCTGAAACGTTTTACTGCAGAATACTGTCATTTATGGTGCATTGTGGGAAAACGTTAAGGGCAGGGAAAGAATCCTGTCTTTCTAATGGTACTGTGTAATTCCATCCCACAGAATACAGTACCTATCTTTAGAAAGCCGAAAACCTTTTGACCATTAGTGAGTTGTTTCTGGCTCATAAATGTTTTGAGGCGTGCCTTGTAAGAGGCTGTATTTGTTGCACCCGTGAGTGAGAATGCTGTACCAATTCCATTCCTATGTGGTTATAGTGCCCGTCAATTTAAAGTGTATAGGGACAAGTCTTAAACCTTAATGGTTGAGCATTTTGCCATGTCCTTTTGGTCTGTTTTGCCCAGTAGTCGCTGCAAGTTTGGAACCCTTTGTTAAGGCCTCTAGATGTGCAAGTGATATAAAACACCAAATATTCATTAATATACTGTAATGAGTAAACACTTTACCTAGCAGCCAACCTGCTTGCACCAATCCCTTGTAATTACAGTATAATTCAGTCCATTTAACGGTATTGTACTGTGTCATTACAAAGTACTTGCTTTGATATCGTATTTATATTACAGTAGGTGTACATAATTGTACTTGCCACCGAGCTGCCTGTAAACTTAAGCTACTGTCTAATTCACAGTAACCCTTTAACAATTTGTGTAGCCTAGTTTCATGTCTGTACAGTACAACAAAACTTTGTTAACGCTCGACAAGACTCAAAACTATAACGTTATCAGCAGCACTCTCTGCCTCTCATCTTGCCGAGTCTGACCGTCCACATCGCTGCAGCAGGTAAACCTGCTCTCTTTACAGTTTAAGTTAAAGAAGCAAGAAACCAAAGTAATGAACTAGTTCACAGCATTTTATATCAGAATCCTAATTTAAAACGTATTAATTCACAAAACTATAGAAATAGATACACATCTCGTTGTATGTTTATTACATCGTTATTACGCATAGATATTAAAGGATGTTATTGTCCTGCGTGAGAAATTGAGATGGCATGTATCATTTTGAAATATGCATTTAAACATTCAAAATAATAGTTTGCTGTGACAAGGCTAGTCATTGCTTCAACATCCCCACCGAACCACAGATATGTCCACTGAACAACATAATATAGAGATGTATCAGCAACTTTTTACCTGCAATGGATGAAATAGTGTAAGGATGTCCTGTCCAACCTGCTGATACTGCTTACAGG
Organism: Coregonus clupeaformis; assembly: GCF_020615455.1. Classification (NCBI taxonomy): domain Eukaryota; kingdom Metazoa; phylum Chordata; class Actinopteri; order Salmoniformes; family Salmonidae; genus Coregonus; species Coregonus clupeaformis. Next base: position 11,569,124 of record NC_059210.1, read on the forward strand.
TAATTTAAATCCACAAGGACTAAGCAGCCATCCTCTCGTTGTTCCGTGGACAGTCAGCGCACTGCGCTCTTGTCAACCAGTGTCATAAGCGCACGAGCCCTCCTTCCTCGAGTCGCGCGGAAAGTGTTCAGGCAGAGGTATGCCTGAATATCTATGTCTGAGGCAGTCCCTGTGCCGTTGACGTCTCAGCCCTATTTCTAATTGTGTAGACCAAATATGATCAAGGTGCCAAACAAGCCCAACTCAATAATTCGATTTTGCCAATACATTTGCCAACCCATCTAGGTTTTGATCCATATGCAAGAGACATCCTACTTCACTTGATTCTGTTTGCGGGCATTATTATCTGTTCCACGAATAACGCAACTAACTATGATAGCCTAACCAATCCACTTAATAGCTAGGTACTCCACCATGTAACATTTTAAAAGGTGCACTGCAAGCAAATATGAGCAGTGCCTGTGGTATTTAGATATACAATATATCTTAGTCTGTAGTAAATATGGTGCACCCTACAAGAGAACCCTGACATAACCCTCACCTTTGGCTTTGATACCTCAACCTTTGTTGTGATAGAATCAACTACTTGCAAAAACACTTTTTAGTCATGCATTATGATAACAATCAGATGGTAGCCTAATCACCAAATGCTATGGCTTGAAGGTTGTCCTGTTTGGAGAGAATCTCGCTTGTTTACTGCTGTGAGTTCACATCAAATGCTAAGCTAGAGCTTTTCTTTACCTGACCAGGTAAAACTCTACCTGAGTATTTTAGTTGTTGTTGAACTCGTATGACTTCAAGCTGAAAAATAAGGGAGATTTCCTAAAAAAAAAGGTCATCCAAAGGTGAATGAATCACAAGACATTATAGGCTTAAGAGTTGGCCAACATTTTTACAATTAGATGCCAATTGAATAATAGGATTTGCCATCACATACGCAGTTCAAGCAGACAAACAACAAACTCAAGTCACAAGTGAAATAAAATAAAATCACATTTTATTTGTCACATGCTTCGTATACAACAGGTGTAGACTAACAGTGAAATGCTTCCTTACAGGTCCTTTTCAAACAATGCAGAGTTAAAGATAAAAAACTAATAAAAAATAGAAATAGTGACACAGGAATAAGTAGACAAATAACGAATAACAATAACAAGTACAAATAACATGGCTATATACAGGAAGTACCAGTGCTGAGTCGATGTTCAGGGATATGAGGTAATTGAGGTAGCTATGTACATGTAGGTAGGGGTAAAGTGACTAGGCAACAGGATAGATAATAGACTGAGCTGTAGCAGCAGTAGCAGCAGCGTATATGGTGAGTGTGAAAGTGTGTGTGTGTGAGTGTGTTTGTGGCGTCAGTATGCATGTGTGCGCATGCTATGTGTGTGTGTGTATGTGTGTGTTGGGATGTCAGTGTATGTGTGAGTGTGTGTGTGTGGGTAGAGTCCAGTGTGTGCATAAAGTCAGTGCAAGAAAGCTAGTTCAAAAAAGGGTGAATGTATTTAGTCCGGGTAGCCATTTCATTAGCTATTTAGCAGCCTTGTTTAGCAATCTTATGGCTTGGGGGTAGAAGCTGTTCAGGGTCCTGTTGGTTCCATACTTGGTGCACTGATACCCATAGCCGCAGGAAGTAGGGGTGCTGAGGGTGCTGCAGCACCTCCTGATAAATCACCAAAAAAAAATTATAAAATTTTCGACAGCAGTGATATACTGTGCTGTATTTACCACCCTCTGTAGCGCCTTGTTGTCGGGTACCTTGCAGTTGCCGTACCAAGCAGCATTGCAGCCAGTCAAGGTGCTCTCAATGGTGCAGCTGTAGAACATTTTGAGGATCTGAGGGCCCATACCAAATCCTTTCAGCCTCCTGAGGGGGATGAGGAGCTGTCATGCCCTCTTCACAAATGTGTGGGTGTGTGTTGACCATGTTAATTCCTTAGTGAATTGGACACCGAGGAACTTGAAGCTCTCAACCTGCTCCACTACAGCCCCATCGATGTGGATGGGGGATGCGCTCGCCCCTTCGTTTTCTGTAGTCTACGATCAGCTCCTTTGTCTTGCTGACGGTGAGGGAGAGGTTGTTGTCCTGGCACCACACTGCCAAGTCTCTGACCTCCTCCCTATAGGCGACCTCATCGTCGTCAGCAAACTTGATGATGGTGTTGGAGTCGTGCACTGCCACGCAGTCGTGGGTGAACAGGGAGAACAGGAGGGGACTAAGCACACACCCCTCAGGGGCCCCTGTGTTGATGTTCAGCGTGGCGAATGTGTTGTTACCTACCTTCACCACCTGGGGGCGACCCATCAGGAAGTCCAGGATCCAGTTTCAGAGGAAGGTGTTCAGTCCCAGGGTACTGAGATTGGTGATGAGCTTGGAGAGGACTATGGTGTTGAATGCTGAGCTGTAGTCAATGAACAGCATTCTTCTTTTTTTTTATACACTGCTCAAAAAAATAAAGGGAACACTTAAACAACACAATGTAACTCCAAGTCAATCACACTTCTGTGAAATCAAACTGTCCACTTAGGAAGCAACACTGATTGACAATACATTTCACATGCTGTTGTGCAAATGGAATAGACAACAGGTGGAAATTATAGGCAATTAGCAAGACACCCCCAATAAAAAAGTGGTTCTGCAGGTGGTGACCACAGACCACTTCTCAGTTCCTATGCTTCCTGGCTTATGTTTTGGTCACTTTTGAATGCTGGCGGTGCTTTCACTCTAGTGGTAGCATGAGACGGAGTCTACAACCCACACAAGTGGCTCAGGTAGTGCAGCTCATCCAGGATGGCACATCAATGCGAGCTGTGGCAAGAAGGTTTGCTGTGTCTGTCAGCGTAGTGTCCAGAGCATGGAGGCGCTACCAGGAGACAGGCCAGTACATCAGGAGACGTGGAGGAGGCCGTAGGAGGGCAACAACCCAGCAGCAGGACCGCTACCTCCGCCTTTGTGCAAGGAGGAGCAGGAGGAGCACTGCCAGAGCCCTGCAAAATTACCTCCAGCAGGCCACAAATGTGCATGTGTCTGCTCAAACGGTCAGAAACAGACTCCATGAGGGTGGTATGAGGGCCCGACATCCACAGGTGGGGGTTGTGCTTACAGCCCAACACCGTGCAGGACGTTTGGCATTTGCCAGAGAACACCAAGATTGGCAAATTCGCCACTGGCGCCCTGTGCTCTTCACAGATGAAAGCAGGTTCACACTGAGCACATGTGACAGACGTGACAGAGTCTGGAGACGCCGTGGAGAATGTTCTGCTGCCTGCAACATCCTCCAGCATGACCGGTTTTGGCGGTGGGTCAGTCATGGTGTGGGGTGGCATTTCTTTGGGGGGCCGCACAGCCCTCCATGTGCTCGCCAGAGGTAGCCTGACTGCCATTAGGTACCGAGATGAGATCCTCAGACCCCTTGTGAGACCATATGCTGGTGCGGTTGGCCCTGGGTTCCTCCTAATGCAAGACAATGCTAGACCTCATGTGGCTGGAGTGTGTCAGCAGTTCCTGCAAAAGGAAGGCATTGATGCTATGGACTGGCCCGCCCGTTCCCCAGACCTGAATCCAATTGAGCACATCTGGGACATCATGTCTCGCTCCATCCACCAACGCCACGTTGCACCACAGACTGTCCAGGAGTTGGCGGATGCTTTAGTCCAGGTCTGGGAGGAGATCCCTCAGGAGACCATCCGCCACCTCATCAGGAGCATGCCCAGGCGTTGTAGGGAGGTCATACAGGCACATGGAGGCCACACACACTACTGAGCCTCATTTTGACCCTTTTTAAGGACATTACATCAAAGTTGGATCAGCCTGCAGTGTGGTTTTCTACTTTAATTTTGAGGGTGACTCCAAATCCAGACCTCCATGGGTTGATAAATTTGATTTCCATTGATAATTTTTGTGTGATTTTGTTGTCAGCACATTCAACTATGTAAAGAAAAAAGTATTTAATAAGATTATTTCATTCATTCAGATCTAGGATGTGTTGTTTAAGTGTTCCCTTTATTTTTTTGAGCAGTGTATATATATATTTCTTTGTGGGTAGATCAGCTTCAATATTGCAGATAGATTGTAACTTCCATCAATGTAATTGTCTGCATCACTTCCAATCTCCCATATGTTTTTTTTCTCTCGCATGTACAGTGGGGAGAACAAGTATTTGATACACTGCCGATTTTGCCGATTTTCCTACTTAAAAAGCATGTAGAGGTCTGTAATTTTTATCATAGGTACACTTCAACTGTGAGAGATGGCATCTAAAACAAAAATCCAGAAAATCACATTGTATGATTTTTAAGTAATTAATTTGCATTTTATTGCATGACATAAGTCAATCAATCAATCAATTTTATTTTATATAGCCCTTCTTACATCAGCTAATATCTCGAAGTGCTGTACAGAAACCCAGCCTAAAACCCCAAACAGCTAGTAATGCAGGTGTAGAAGCACGGTGGCTAGGAAAAACTCCCTAGAAAGGCGAAAGCCTAGGAAGAAACCTAGAGAGGAACCAGGCTATGAGGGGTGGCCAGTCCTCTTCTGGCTGTGCCGGGTGGAGATTATAACAGAACCATGCCAAGATGTTCAAAAATGTTCATAAGTGACAAGCATTGTCAAATAATAATCAGGAATAAATCTCAGTTGGCTTTTCATAGCCGATCATTAAGAGTTGAAAACAGCAGGTCTGGGACAGGTAGGGGTTCCATAACCGCAGGCAGAACAGTTGAAACTGGAATAGCAGCAAGGCCAGGCGGACTGGGGACAGCAAGGAGTCACCACGGCCGGTAGTCCCGACGTATGGTCCTAGGGCTCAGGTCTCTCAGTTGGCTTTTCATAGCCGATCATTAAAGAGTTGAAAACAGCAGGTCTGGGACAGGTAGGGGTTTCGTAGCCGCAGGCAGAACAGTTGAAACTGGAATAGCAGCAAGGCCAGGCGGACTGGGGACAGCAAGGTGTCATCATGCCCGGTAGTCCTGACGTATGGTCCTAGGGCTCAGGTTCTCAGAGAGAAAGAGAGAACGAGAGAATTAGAGAGAGCATACTTAAATTCACACAGGACACTGGATAAGACAGGAGAAGTACTCCAGGTATAACCAACTAACCCCAGCCCCCCGACACATAAACTACTGCAGCATAAATACTGGAGGCTGAGACAGGAGCGGTCCGGAGACACTGTGGCCCCATCCGAAGAAACCCCCGGACAGGGCCAAACAGGAAGGATATAACCCCACCCACTCCGCCAAAGCACAGCCCCCGCACCACTAGAGGGATATCCCCAACCACCAACTTACAATCCTGAGACAAGGCCGAGTATAGCCCACAGAGGTCTCCACCACAGCACAAACCAAGGGGGGGCGCCAACCCAGACAGGAAGATCACGTCAGTAACTCAACCCACTCAAGTGACGCACCCCTCCCAGGGACGGCATGAAAGAGCACCAGCAAGCCAGTGACTCAGCCCCTGCAACAGGGTTAGAGGCAGAGAACCCCAGTGGAGAGGGGAACCGGCCCGGCAGAGACAGCAAGGGCTGTTCGTTGCTCCAGCCTTTCCGTTCACCTTCACACTCCTGGGCCAGACTACACTCAATCATATGACCTACTGAAGAGATAAGTCTTCAGTAAAGACTTAAAGGTTGAGACCGAGTCTGCGTCTCTCACATGGGTAGGCAGACTGTTCCATAAAAATGGAGATCTATAGGAGAAAGCCCTGCCTCCCGCTGTTTGCTTAGAAATTCTAGGGACAATTAGGAGGCCTGCGTCTTGTGACCGTAGCGTACGTATTGGTATGTACGGCAGGACCAACTCGGAAAGATAGGTAGGAGCAAGCCCATGTAACGCTTTATAGGTTAACAGTAAAACCTTGAAATCAGCCCTTGCCTTAACAGGAAGCCAGTGTAGGGAAGCTAGCACTGGAGTAATATGATCAAATTTCTTGGTTCTAGTCAGGATTCTAGCAGCCGTATTTAGCACTAACTGAAGTTTATTTAGTATTAAGTATTTGATACATCAGAAAAGCTGAACTTAATATTTTGGTACAGAAACCTTTGTTTGCAATTACAGAGATCATACGTTTCCTGTAGGTCTTGACCAGGTTTGCACACACTGCAGCAGGGATTTTGGCCCACTCCTCCATACAGACCTTCTCCAGATCCTTCAGGTTTCGGGGCTGTCGCTGGGCAATACGGACTTTCAGCTCTCTCCAAAGATGTTCTATTGGGTTCAGGTCTGGAGACTGGCTAGGCCACTCCAGGACCTTGAGATGCTTCTTACTCCTTAGTTGCCCTGGCTGTGTGTTTCGGGTCGTTGTCATGCTGGAAGACCCAGCCACGACCCATCTTCAATGCTCTTACTGAGGGAAGGAGCTTGTTGGCCAAGATCTCGCGATACATGGCCCCATCCATCCTCCCCTCAATACGGTGCAGTTGTCCTGTCCCCTTTGCAGAAAAGCATCCCCAAAGAATTATGTTTCCACCTCCATGCTTCACGGTTGGGATGGTGTTCTTGGGGTTGTACTCATCCTTCTTCTTCCTCCAAACACGGCGAGTGGAGTTTAGACCAAAAAGCTCAATTTTTTGTCTCATCAGACCACATGACCTTCTCCCATTCCTCCTCTGGATCATCCAGATGGTCATTGGCAAACTTCAGACGGGCCTGGACATGCGCTGGCTTGAGCAGGGGGACCTTGCGTGCGCTGTAGGATTTTAATCCATGACGGCGTAGTGTGTTACTAATGGTTTTCTTTGAGACTGTGGTCCCAGCTCTCTTCAGGTCATTGACCAGGTCCTGCCGTATAGTTCTGGGCTGATCCCTCACCTTCCTCATGATCATTGATGCCCCACGAGGTGAGATCTTGCAAGGAGCCCCAGACCGAGGGTGATTGACCGTCATCTTGAACTTCTTCCATTTTCTAATAATTGCGCCAACAGTTGTTGCCTTCTCACCAAGCTGCTTGCCTATTGTCCTGTAGCCCATCCCAGCCTTGTGCAGGTCTACAATTTTATCCCTGATGTCCTTACACAGCTCTCTGGTCTTGGCCATTGTGGAGAGGTTGGAGTCTGTTTGATTGAGTGTGTGGACAGGTGTCTTTTATACAGGTAACGAGTTCAAACAGGTGCAGTTAATACAGGTAATGAATGGAGAACAGGAGGGCTTCTTAAAGAAAAACTAACAGGTCTGTGAGAGCCGGAATTCTTCCTGGTTGGTAGGTGATCAAATACTTTTGTCATGCAATAAAATGCAAATTAATTACTTAAAAATCATACAATGTGATTTTCTGGATTTTTGTTTTAGATTCCGTCTCTCACAGTTGAAGTGTACCTATGATAAAAATTACAGACCTCTACATGCTTTGTAAGTAGGAAAACCTGCAAAATCGGCAGTGTATCAAATACTTGTTCTCCCCACTGTATATATTTACATACACATACATACATATACACATACATACATATAAATACATATACAGTGGCTTACGAAAGTATTCACCCCCCTTGGAATTTTTTCTATTTTGTTGCCTTACAACCTGGAATTAAAATGGATTTTTGGGGGGTTTGTATCATTTGATTTACACAACATGCCTACCACTTTGAAGATGCAAAATATATTTTATTGTGAAACAAACAAGAAATAAGACAAAAAAACTGAAAACTTGAGCATGCATAACTATTCACCCCCCCCAAAGTCAATACTTTGTAGAGCCACCTTTTGCAGCAATTACAGCTGCAAGTCTCTTGGGGTATGTCTATATAAGCTTGGCACATCTAGCCACTGGGATTTTTGCCCATTCTTCAAGGCAAAACTGATCCAGCTCCTTCAAGTTGGATGGGTTCTGCTGGTGTACAGCAATCTTTAAGTCATACTACAGATTATCAATTGGATTGAGGTCTGGGCTTTGACTAGGCCATTCCAAGACATTTAAATGTTTCCCCTTAAACCACTCAAGTGTTGCTTTAGCAGTATGCTTAGGGTCATTGTCCTGCTGGAATGTGAACCTCCATCCCAGTCTCAAATCTCTGGAAGACTGAAACAGGTTTCCCTCAAGAATTTCCCTGTATTTAGCACCATCCATCATTCCTTAAATTCTGATCCGTTTCCCAGTCCCTGCCGATGTGGTCCTATGGACAGATACTCCAACCTCCGCTGTGGAGCTTTGCAGGTCCTTCAGGGTTATCTTTGGTCTCTTTGTTGCCTCTCTGATGAATGCCCTCCTTGGCTGGTCCGTGAGTTTTGGTGGGTGGCCCTCTCTTGGCAGGTTTGTTGTGGTGCCATATTCTTTCCATTTTTTTTATAATGGATGTAATGGTGGTCTGTGGGATGTTCAAAGTTTCAGATATGTTTTTATAACCCAACCCTGATCTGTACTTCTCCACAACTTTGTCACTGACCTGTTTGGAGAGCTCCTTGGTCTTCATGGTGCCACTTGCTTGGTGGTGCCCCTTGCTTAGCGGTGTTGCAGACTCTGGGGCCTTACAGAACAGGTGTGTATATATAATGAGATCATGTGATAGATCATGTGACACTAAGATTGCACACAGGTGGACTTTATTTAACTAATTATGTGACTTCTGAAGGTAATTGGTTGCACCAGATGTTATTTAGGGGCTTCATAGCAAAGGGGGTGAATACATGTGCACGCACCACTTTTCTGTAATTTATTTTTTTGAATTTTTTGAAACAAGTAATTTTTTTCATTTCACTTCACCAATTTGGACTATTTTGTGTATGTCCATTACATGAAATCCAAATAAAAATCAATTTAAATGACAGGTTGTAATGCAACAAAATAGGAAAAACGCCAAGGGGGATGAATACTTTTGCAAGGCACTATGTATACATATACATACACATCCTTTAAAAATATATATTTCCCTTCATTACTTTCCAACCCCTTCCCTAATTGGAGTAAACTAGTGAACAACAATGCTTAGGCCTCTACTTCCAGCTTATACATACTATATACATTTTATGGACACAGTCCATTTTACAATAATTCAATTTTGTTTGTTTTTACTCGTGAACTTCCTCTACCTTCAACCCCTCCGATCATCTTCATGATGTCCATCCGGTCTGCCTCTACATGCCATATCTTTCTAACTGTGCTCTTTCACAAAAGCTCTCTCTCCACCAGTCCTACCTATGATATCATTTACGAAGATGATACCTTTTTTTTTTATTAAAAAAAGAAATATTTTTTTTCAGTTAGTATATTTGAGTTTAACCACAATATTTGTTGCATTATTTGTTCTGTCGTTTCTGGAGGATTAAATAGAAATTGCAACCAACATTCTATGGCTTGTTTTAGAAATAGTGATATTTGGGATATTATTTCCTTTTCAAATAATTGAAAGTGAGAGGTTGTAATCTGAATAAAGGGAAAAAGGCCATTCTTGAACATGGGGTGAGACAATCTTACTAATTTGCTAGAGAACCAGTTTGGATTGAACTTATAACTTTTGTATGACTGAAGCTGTCACACCCTGGCTCTGGGACTCTGTTATGTTGAGCCAGGGTGTGTAGTTTCTATGTATTTGTGTTCTAGGTTCGTTATCTAGCTCATGTCTTTCTGTGTTGGCCGGGGTGGTTCTCAATCAGATGCAACGAGTGTCAGCTGTTGCTTGTTGTCTCTGATTGGGAACCATACTTAGGCAGCCTGTTTTCCACAGTGTTTTGTGGGATCTTGTTCCGTGTATGGTTTGTGTCTGTTACCTAGGACTTCACGTATCGTTTTGTTTCGTGTGGTGAATCAAAATAAAGTATGTTCACTCATCACGCTGCGCATTGGTCCACTTCCTCCAGCGATCGTGACAGAAGATCCCACCAAAACTGGACCAAGCAGCGTGTCCAGGAGCCAACGCCAGAGGTAACTCTAGCGGATATCCACCTCGACTGGGTCAAGCAGCGTGTCCAGGAGCCAACGCCAGAGGTGACTCTAATGGATATCAACCTCGACTGGGTCAAGCCGCGTGAGGAGGAGAGAGGTTGGACTTGGGAGCAGAAGATGGAGAGTCTGGCGAGAGCCATGGAGGCCATAGCCACGGGGGAGAGACGAACCCAATACATTTTTAGGGGGGGGCTCACACCGTGGACGACGGGACTGCTGGAGGCAGATAAGGGGCGAGTTAGTGGACGAGGAGAGAAGGCCACCGGGTTACGGGAGCCATTGGCGAGTAGAGGGAAGGAAAATGTAGAGGCACGGCGAGAGGTACTGAGGTGTGTTGCCAGTCCGGTCCGGTCCGTTCCTGATCCCCGGTTAAGGCCAGTGGTGTGTGTTCCCAGTGCGGTCCGGCCTGTTCCTGTCCCTCGCACCAAGCCTGTGATGCCCGTCGCCAGCCCGGTCCGGCCTGTTCCTGCCCCTCGCACCAAGCCAATGGTGCGCGTCGCCAGCCCGGCCCGGCCTGTTCCTGCCCCCCGCACCAAGGCAATGGTGCGCGTCGCCAGCCCGGCCTGGCCTGTTCCTGCTCCCCGCACCAAGCCACTGGTGCGCGTCGCCAGCCCGGCCCGGCCTGTTCCTGCTCCCCGCACCAAGCCTGTGGTGCGCATCGTCAGCCCGGTCCGGCCCGTTCCTGCTCCCCGCACCAAGCCTGTGGTGCGCGTCGTCAGTCCGGCACAGCCCGTGCCTGGGTCACCGGTGCCTGGTCAGGTACCGGTCAGCTGCTCCACATCGGAGCCTAAGCAATCCGCTCCACCGATGTCCAGTCCAGCTCCGGCCAGCGGGGCCAGACCGGACCAGGGGCGCTACGGGGGGATTGTTGGAGGATGGTGGTCAAGCCCGGAGCCGGAACCGCCTCCGAGGAGGAATGCCCACCCGGCCCTCCCCTGTTCGGTTTATGTTTGGCGTGGTTGCAGTCCTCGCCTTTGGGGGGGGTACTGTCACGCCCTGGCTCTGGGACTCTGTTATGTTGAGCCAGGGTGTGTAGTTTCTATGTATTTGTGTTCTAGGTTCATTATCTAGCTCATGTGTTTCTGTGTTGGCCGGGGTGGTTCTCAATCAGAGGCAACGAGTGTCAGCTGTTGCTTGTTGTCTCTGATTGGGAACCATACTTAGGCAGCCTGTTTTCCACAGTGTTTTGTGGGATCTTGTTCCGTGTATGGTTTGTGTCTGTTACCTAGGACTTCACGTATCGTTTTGTTTCGTGTGGTGAATCAAAATAAAGTATGTTCACTCATCACGCTGCGCATTGGTCCACTTCCTCCAGCGATCGTGACAGAAGCTTTTAGTGATAGGTCTAATGCTTTCATATTTAATCATTTCTGTCCTCCGAATTCATATTCATTATATAAATAGGCCTGTTTAATTTTGTCTGGCTTGCCGTTCCAAATAAAATGGAATATGTTTTTCTCATATAATTTTTAAAAACTGTTCGCTAGGCGTAGGCAAGACCGTAAGCAAATAGGTAAACAGGAATAATACTAAAGATTAATCAGGGTGATATTTCCACAAATAGACATGTATTTACCTTTCCATGGAAGCAAGATCTTATCTATTTTTGCTAACTTTCTATTAAAATGTATTGGAGTGAGATCATTTATTTCATTTGGGATATGTATTCCGAGTATATCCACATCACCATCAGACCATTTTATTGGTAAACTTTTGACCTAAATTGCATTTGTTTTTCGAGATGAGTACTGAATTGCATGGGCTCTAAAGGCACATTTAAAAGTGTCCCTTACAATAAGGGGATTTGCTGTACCTATGTTATGTCGGAAAAAAACAGTTATAAATTCCTCTGTCCTAGTTAAAAACAAGTTATCATCCAATAGGCTTTGATTACATTTCCAATATCCTCGCCCACGTGGAAATTCAGTAAGAGTAATGTATATGCCAATTATATGATGGTCCGAACACATTCTGTCCCCTATCAACACTTTTTAGACTTTTGGTGCCAACGAGAATGACATAAGAAAGAAGCTTGATTGAGTCTCTGCCACGTGTATCTCACTAGGTCAGGATATTTAAGCCTCCATATATCTACTGTATCCATGACATTCATGATTTCCTTAAGAGCATGAGGGTGATAATTTGTAGTGTGATTTCCTTTACGCTCCATTGAGCTATTTAAAACAGTATTATAATCTCCCACAATAATAATAGAGTCTTGAATTGTTTGCAGGGTTGATAATTTATTATATATATTGTCAAAGAAGTGTGGATCATCATTATTTGGTCCGTAAAGGTTAATGAGCCATATCTGTTTATGGTTCAATAACATATTTAAAATCATCCATCTACCTTGCGGATCTGTTTGGACAATTTGCACATTCGGATCGAGAATTACTGTTAATTAATATCATTACCCCTTTTGAGTTTCTTTGCCCATGGGAGAAGTATATTTGAAAATCCAGAAAATCACATTGTATGATTTTTAAGTAATGAATTTGCATTTTATTGCATGACAAAAGTATTTGATCACCTACCAACCAGTAAGAATTCCGGCTCTCACAGACCTGTTAGTTTTTCTTTAAGAAGCCCTCCTGTTCTCCACTCATTACCTGTATTAACTGCACCTGTTTGAACTCGTTACCTGTATAAAAGACACCTGTCCACACACTCAATCAAACAGACTCCAACCTCTCCACAATGGCCAAGACCAGAGAGCTGTGTAAGGACATCAGGGATAAAATTGTAGACCTGCACAAGGCTGGGATGGGCTACTGGACAATAGGCAAGCAGCTTGGTGAGAAGGCAACAACTGTTGGCGCAATTATTAGAAAATGGAAAAAAATCAAGATGACGGTCAATCACCCTCGGTTTGGGGCTCCATGCAAGATCTCACCTCGTGGGGCATCAATGATCATGAGGATGGTAAGGGATCAGCCCAGAACTACACGGCAGGACCTGGTCAATGACCTGAAGAGAGCTGGGACCACAGTCTCAAAGAAAACCATTAGTAACACACTACGCTATCATGGATTAAAATCCTGCAGCGCACGCAAGGTCCCCCTGCTCAAGCCAGCGCATGTCCAGGCCCGTCTGAAGTTTGCCAATGACCATCTGGATGATCCAGAGGAGGAATGGGAGAAGGTCATGTGGTCTGATGAGACAAAAATAGAGCTTTTTGGTCTAAACTCCACTCGCCGTGTTTGGAGGAAGAAGAAGGATGAGTACAACCCCAAGAACACCATCCCAATCGTGAAGCTTGGAGGTGGAAACATCATTCTTTGGGGATGCTTTTCTGCAAAGGGGACAGGACGACTGCACCGTATTGAGGGGAGGATGGATGGGGCCATGTATCGCGAGATCTTGGCCAACAACCTCCTTCCCTCAGTAAGAGCATTGAAGATGGGTCGTGGCTGGGTCTTCCAGCATGACAACGACCCGAAACACACAGCCAGGGCAACTAAGGAGTAAGAAGCATCTCAAGGTCCTGGAGTGGCCTAGCCAGTCTCCAGACCTGAACCCAATAGAAAATCTTTGGAGGGAGCTGAAAGTCCGTATTGCCCAGCGACAGCCCCGAAACCTGAAGGATCTGGAGAAGGTCTGTATGGAGGAGTGGGCCAAAATCCCTGCTGCAGTGTGTGAAAACCTGGTCAAGACCTACAGGAAACGTATGATCTCTGTAATTGCAAACAAAGGTTTCTGTACCAAATATTAAGTTCTGCTTTTCTGATGTATCAAATACTTATGTCATGCAATGAAATGCAAATTAATTACTTAAAAATCATACAATGTGATTTTCTGGATTTTTGTTTTAGATGCCATCTCTCACAGTTGTAGTGTACCTATGATAATAATTACAGACCTCTACATGCTTTGTAAGTAGGAAAACCTGCAAAATCGGCAGTGTATCAAATACTTGTTCTCCCCACTGTATGTAATAACACCAAAAAAAATATGTTAACCTGTTTAAAGGTGTTACTCGCATCGGCTATGGAGTGTGAGATCACACATTCGTCCGGAACAGCTGGTGCTCTCATGCATGGTTCAGTGTTGCTTGCCTCGAAGCGAGCAAAGAAGGCATTTAGCTCATCTGGTAGGCTCACGTCGCTGGGCAGCTTGTGGCTGGGTTTCCCTTTGTAATCCATGATTTTGCAAGGCATGCCATATCCGTTGAGCGTCAGAGCCGGCGAAGTAGGATTCCATCTTAGTCCTGTATTGACGCTTTGCCTATTTGATGTCTCATCAGAGGTCGTAGCGGTATTTCTTATACGCATCCGGATAAGTGTCCCCTTCCTTGAAAGTGGTAGCTCTAGCCTTTAGCTCAGTGCGGATGTTTGCCTATAATCCATGGCTTCTGGTTGGGGTATGTACACTACCGTTCAAAAGTTTTGGGTCACTTAGAAATGTCCTTGTTTTTGAAAGAAAAGCAATTTTTTTGTCCATTAAAATAATATAAAATTGATCAGAAATACAGTGTAGACATTGTTAATGTTGTAAATGGCTATTGTAGCTGGAAACGGCTGATTTTTAATGGAATATCTACATAGGCGTACAGAGGCCCATTATCTCAACGTCAACAGTGAAGAGGCGACTCCAGGATGCTGACCTTCTAGGCCGAGTTGCAAAAAAAAAGCCATATCTCAGACTGCCCATCTTAATCTTTTATTTTTATTGGCCAGTCTGAGATATGGCTTTTTCTTTGCAACTCTGCCTAGAAGGTCAGCATCCCGGAGTCGCCTCCTCACTGTTGAAGTTGAAACTGGTGTTTTGCGGGTACTATTTATTGAAGCTGCCAGTTGAGGACCTGAGAGGCGTCTGTTTCTCAAACTAGACACTCTAATGTATTTGTCCTCTTGCTCAGTTGTGCACCGGGGCCTCCCACTCCTCTTTCTATTCTGGTTAGAGCCAATTAGCGCTGTTCTGTGAGGGGAGTAGTACACAGCGTTGTACGAGATCTTCAGTTTCTTGGCAATTTCTCACATGAAATAGCCTTCATTTCTCAGAACAAGAATATACTGACGAGTTTCAGAAGAAAGCTATTTGTTTCTGGCCATTTTGATCCTGTAATCAAACCCGCAATTGCTGATGCTCCAGATCCTCAACTAGTCTCAAGAAGGCCAGTTTTATTGCTTCTTTAATCAGCACAACAGTTTTCAGCTGTGCTAACATAATTGCAAAAGGGTTTCCTAATGATCAATTAGCCTTTTAAAATGATAAACCTGGATTAGCAAACACAATGTGCCATTGGAACACAGGACTGATGGTTGCTGATAATGGGCCTCTGTACGCCTATGTAGATATTTCATAAAAAATCAGCCGTTTCCAGCTACCATAGCCATTTACAACATTAACAATGTCTACACTGTATTTCTGATCAATTTTATGTTATTTTAATGGACAAAAAAATGCTTTTCTTTGGAAAACAAGGACATTTCTAAGTGACCCCAAACCTTTGAAGGTCACTGTTGGGACGACGTCATCGAATAACTTGTGGTAAACTCCTCAATGTTATCAGATGAATCCCAGAACATATTCCAAGTGAGCCATTAGAACAGTTAGAACAGAACTCAGTGGCCATGCCACTTCAATGTTATTAAAGACCATACTGGAACTTTAATACTTGAGACTGAAACAAACCCATTGTTTTTATAATAACATAATATGCCATTTAGCAGACGCTTTTATCTAAAGCGACTTACAGTCATGTGTGCATACATTTTTACCTATGGGTGGTCCCGGGGATCAAACCCACTACCCTGGCATTACAAGCGCCATGCTCTACCAATTGAGCTACAGAGGACCACTTGTTCTTTGGTGCAATATTAAATAAGTGATTATCAAATCAATAGAGCCTTCGAATTTAGAGCATTTCATTCCATTACAGAAAACATGTTTGGTTGGTTGGTTTATCTAACCATCTAGCTTCTTGTGAGTTGATTTCCAGATAGGTTTCCTTTTTTGAACTGGTATGTTTCATTGAGATAAACACAGCCCATATGTGACTCCCCTGTGACTCCATGATGCACCTCTGTGCAACAAAAAAGTTTAAGATCGACGCTAGTTCAAGAGTCTGATATTGCCTGTTATTTACTGTTACTTTCACCCCCTATAAACATTATGAACCGTCCATCCACTGAAGCCAACGGACATCAGACTAACAGTCTTTAAAGGTCCATGTCATGGCATTGATATATCTGAAGCAATCCACTGGGGTTGTGACTCTCTCTGTCTGTCTGCCAGGAAAACCACCAGAAGACACAATAGTATCTTGTGCTACTGTAGATAACATCACCGGAGAAGACCTGTGTTCAAATACTATTTAGAATCTTTCAAATACTTTGAGTGTTTGCGTTAGCATACCTGGAATGGCAGGTGGATGGGGTTTTCACTTTTGGGATATTTTTGGACATCTCTATTGGTCCCATAGAGAAGGTACGCTCGGTTAGGAACAGCTAAAGTATTTGAAATGATTTCAAATAGTATTTAAACCCAAGTCTGCTCTGGAAACAAACAGATAGCAGGGCCTTGAAAAATGGTTAATATTTGATGGTACACATTCTACAACCAGCAACAGACAACTATTAGGGCAGATCTTTTCAGTAAATGTTGAGGATGCATGATTTACGGTCTTGCAATATTATAGTAACTCATGGGGTCCCGAGTGGCGCAGCGGTCTAAGGCACTGCATCTCAGTGCTTGAGGCGTCACTACAGACCTCCTGGTTCGATTCCAGGCTGTATCACAACCGGCCGTGATTGGGAGTCCCATAGGGCAGCGCACAATTGGCCCAGCGTCGTCTGGGTTTGGCCGGTGTAGGCCGTCATTGTAAATAAGAATTTGTTCTTAACTGACTTGCCTAGTTAAATAAAGGTAAAAAAATACAGCTTTGAGATACATCTCTGTCATGCAAAAACTGACATTGGTCTAAAAGGCGCAATTAGTCGTCGCACAGTTGGGGATTGTTTCACAGCAGATGAAAGTAAGAGCAATGACATCAGTTCATCCACATCCAGCATTCTATTTGACATTAATTCTTCTTTTAACCTAATGAGTGAGTTATGACAGACACACACACCAGTGGAAGCTCCTCAGATGACCATCCTACTCAGTGAATTTCAGAAAAATAAAAACAGTGAAACATTAAAAAAGTTATCCTTTTTAGATGAAACTATACTAAATATATTCACGTCACCAAATAACTGATTAAAACACACTGTTACAATGAAGGTCTACAGTAGCCTCAACAACACTTTCTGGGGTAGCACCATGGTTTAGCCGAACGACAGCTATTTTCCATCCTCCTCTGGGTACATTGACTTCAATACAAAACCTAGGAGGCCCCTTCCATAGACTTACACAGTAATTATGACGACTTCCGGAGGACGTCCTCCAACCTATCAGAACTCTTGCAGCATGAACTGACATGTTGTCCACCCAATCAAAGGATCAGAGAATGAATGGAGTACTGAAAGCATAAGCTACAGCTAGCTAGCACTGCAGTGCATAAAATGTCGTGGGTAGTTGACTCAAATAGAGAGAAAGCCAATAGTTGAACAGTTTCAAACAAAATAATTTCTTCCAATTTTTTTTCTTCCACTTTCACTTTCACTTACTTAGCTAGCTAATGCAGCTAGCTAATTTAGCCTACTCAAACACCCAGCTCAAACAGAGATTAATGCTCTTTATGTAATCTAGCTGGTTAAAGCTATCCAACACTGGAACTCTTCCAAGTCAAGGTAAGCTTTCGGTTTCATTAATTTATTGCCACCGGGGCCCGCTGGTGTAACTGCTAAACTGCTTGCTGTACACTGTACTGCGTGAATGTGTCGGGTTTACTAACACGGTAGTTCTAGTAGCTATGTTGACTATGACGTTAGCTAATATGGTGACAACGATGTAGGCTGTGTGTAGCGGTTAGGGAAAGGGAAAGGGGCATAGCTAGTCAGTTGTACAACTGAATGCATTCAACTGAAATGTGTCTTCCACATTTAACCCAACCCATTTGAATCAGAGGTGCGGGGGGCTGCCTTAATCGATATCCACGTCATCGGCGCCCGGGGTTAGCAGTTATGGTATGAAGGTTTGGCTTGGAGAGAGTGTGCAAGGTGGTATTGAATGTGTCACTGTCTGTCACCTGGATTACTCCAATTTGTCTCTCGACGAACATGATGGGTATAGGGAAAAATGCATGTAGTAGCCTAAACCTATCGATGTTACATTGAGCTGGGTGAATGGAATATGAATGACAGTCATCCAATATGCTGCAATAGAAATAAGGCCATGCTCCTAAAAAAAATTATCATCCTCCCTCATCTTAAACGGCACCGACCGCCACTGACACACACAGAGAGACAGAGAGAGAGAGAGAGAGAGAGAGAGAGAGAGAGAGAGAGAGAGAGAGAGAGAGAGAGAGAGAGAGAGAGAGAGAGAGAGAGAGAGAGAGAGAGAGAGAGAGAGAGAGAGAGAGAGAGAGAGAGAGAGAGAGAGAGAGAGAGAGAGAGAGACAGAGAGAGACAGAGAGAAAGGCATCTGCTAGGCCAGAGGCTGAGGGGAGAATGACATCGTGGGAAGTGGTGTCAGGGCGATGGTTTCCCATCCATATCTGTGGCTGTTCAGAACCACAGCTCCCCATGCAACAGAGCAGCAACAGCTCCCAGAAGGACCCTATTGGCCTGTAGACCATTTCCTGCTTCTAATCAACAACACCTCATTGGATCATTGTAGTCAAGGCCGTAAGGAAGTTAGATACATGATATATGGATAAGAATGGCACTTAATTACGTGATAGATACACTGCGTCCATTTTTGTAGTGTAAAATAAATTAGACAATAGGGCAATCATTGGATCATTGTGGTCAAAGTTAGATACATGATTTATTGGTAAGACTATAGGCTTCATAATAAATATGCTGGGTTCGTCTTTGAAGTTTAAAGAAATTGTGAAATTAGACCAGCTGGGACTAGCAGGCAGGCACTTGTGTGTGAAGTTATTCTCTTTAATCATAATCATCCTTCATCTTTTAGTTGAGGAAGAACAGTGTAAGAACCACACAGCCCTCTTTTCATGCAGTGTATTTTGGACTGGTTTCAAAATAAAGTATACCACCTTACCAAAATACTACCCAACACGTTATTCTTCTTAATCTGTCCGAATAACTCCTCAATTCACCTCACAATATTGTTATAAATATCGTTTCCTGGGAAAAAACGTAGACTGGAAAGGGCTGAATGAGTCATCTGAATCAGCGGAGCATTAAGATTGAGTATTTATCCTGTCTGTTTGTTTACCACCAGTCTTTATTTCACTGCCTGGGAATAGAGACACAGGATGCTATACATAAATGACTAATTACTCCTTTTCTTTTTTACAGATAATAAAAAACATCTGTTGTCTGAACTTGTGGCGTGGGATCACGTTTACCCCTGGTAGAGTATGTTTGTTTTAGAGTTAGGTGAATATATTGAGCCGTATATTTCAATGTATATTTCAATGTAAAGTATACTGAACAAACATTTAAACGCAACATGGAACAATTTAAAAGATTTTACTGAGTTACAGTTCATATAAGGAAATCAGTCAATTGAAATAAATAAATTAGGCCCTAATCTATGGATTTCACATGACTGGGCAGGGGTGCAGCCATGGGTGGGCCTGGGAGGGCATAGGCCCACCCACTTGGGAGCCAGGCCCACCCACTGGGGAGCCAGGTCCATACAATCAGAATTAGTTTTCCCTCACAAAAGGGATTTATTACAGACAGAAATACAAATTTGAGACAAATAAGCTTTTTGTGCGTATGGACAATTTCTGGGATCTTTTATTTCAGATCATGAAACATGGGACTAACGCTTTACATTTTACATTTTTGGTCATTTAGCAGACACTCTTATCCAGAGCGACTTACAGTTAATGAGTGCATACATTTTTCATACTTTACATTTTTGTTCAATATATATTTAAATGTTTGTCAATTTTACTCAATAAACCAGAATCTGATTTTACAGACCGAATGTTGATTGTTCCAAACGTATATCTACACACTTTATTGTTGGTGGGTGGGAATGTGTGAAGGGGGTGGGGGTGGGGGAGTCTTGGGGGCTGATATGAGAAACAGGAAATTGAATCATAAGGAAGTTGCTCTAGTCACATTACTTTTCCTGATAATATTCATTTTTTGACTTCTGGATCAATGTAGCCATATTAGTCCTCAAGTAGTGTACATCTCAATGAACTCCCTGTTTACAGCCTTCAGCCTTTTAAAGGCTTGTATGTTCCTGTCCTTGTCCCCAGGGGACCTCTGGGGAGGATGAGTTAGTGAGGAAGATAGACCTTTGAAGCAGCTGGATGTGGATGCAGGAACACACAGAGTGATCTGGCAGAGTTCAGCCAGCCTCCAGAGGCCGCCTGCCCAGCCTCAGGGTCAAAGGTCACTGAGAATGACCAACGCTAGCATGACTCTGCGACCACCTCCTCACGCACATCATGGGCTGTGTCCCAAATGGCACCCTATTCCCTATATAGTGCACTACTTTTGACCAGTGCTCTATGGGTGGAATAGGGTGCCATGTAGGGTGCCATATGTAGGGAATAGGGTGCCATTTGGGACGAAGAACATGATAGGCTACAGCTCTCTCACCAAAACAAACTGAATGCTTTCTGCTATTTTTGTCCAGTCTATGGATCCTACAGTCAAACAGACTTTGCTTTCATGGAGTACAACATACCAGTAAAACAGTCTTTATTGAATTCAAACCCAGTGGAGACTGCATCAGTGGCTTCCTTTAAATCACAAATTGGACCACTGCTGTGTGATGCAGGTTTGACCCTGTAGTATAATTCCTACATCAATCCACACTAATGGGCTTTTCCTCCTCTTGTGTACAAACACATTACAGATTATCCTTGCTAATAGATTTCCTTTCCTCATCTGCAGTGTGTTTGTGTGGGTGTGCACCCATCGGGTATGTAAAGGCACTTTCTCACCATATCACAATGGGCGTCCAGTTTAATGAACCCCAGCTGGATGTGCAGCAGTCTTTAGAGGCCTGAGGACCACTGAGGGATACCTGTAGGGTGTGTTTGTGTTTGCCTCGCCTACAGGGAGGGAGCCTGCAGCCAGCAGCACCACTGACCAAGGACACTCAGGACCCTGCTCGGAACCGTTCTCGGAACCCTCCAATGGCCAAAGATGTTCAAACCAAAAATACATTCATAGGTTATTAACAGTGTAATTACCATTTTACTAGATTGTACTTTCTATGTAAATACCTTGTGAGGAAATACGTTCTCCAATTCTTCAGTGTAGCTTACTGGCGACACCTTCCGGTAGGAGTGAGTTAATCTCTCCTATTTTGAGCAAAGATTGAATGATGTAAAAAGGACATTTAGAGCCGTTGCTCAGAAACATGACAACCACTAGAGGTCAGCATTCCCCATATACAGAGCATTCGGAAAGAATTCAGACCCCTTGACTTTTTACACATTTTGTTACATTACAGCCTTATTCTAAAATTGATTACATTATCTTCTCCCCTCATCAATCTACACACAATAGCCCATAATGACAAAGCAAAAACAGGTTTTTAGAAATGTCTGCAAATTTATTAAAAATAAGGAGCTCTGTCAGAGGGACCATCGGGTTCTTGGTCACCTCCCTGACCGAGGCCCTTCTCCCCCGATTGCTCAGTTTTGCCGGGCGGCCAGCTCTCGGAAGAGTGTTGGTGGTTCCAAACTTCCTCCATTTAAGAATGATGGAGGCCACTGTATTCTTGGGGCCCTTCAATGCTTCAGAAATGCTTTGGTACCCTTCCCCAGATCTGTGCCTCGACACAATCCTGTCTTGGAGCTCTATGGACAATTCCTTCAACCTCATGGTGTGGTTTTTGCTCTGACATGCACTGTCAACTGTGGGACCTTATATAGACAGGTGTGTGCCTTTCCAAATCATGTCCAATCAATTCAATTTATCACAGGTGGACTCCAATCAAGTTGTAGAAACATCTCAAGGATGATCAAAGGAAACAGGATCCACCTGAGCTCAATTTCAAGTCTCATAGCAAAGGGTCTGAATACTTCTGTAAATAAGGTATTTCTGTTTTTTGTTTTTAATACATTTGCAAAAACCTCTACAATCCTGTTTTCACTTTGTCATTATGGGGTATTGTGTGTAGATTGATAAGGGGGAAAAAATATTTAATCAATTTTAGAATAAGGCTGGAACGTAACACAATGTGGAAAAAGGCAAGGGGTCTGAATACTTTCCGAATGAAGGGCTTCAAATTGTAGAAGGACAGAATTCAGATATTAATTATAATGTTGGCTGCCAACAGATGGTTGTCCAGGTGCTCACACACAGTAATTATCGTTCAATGAAAATGACTATAAATCAACAAATGCCACAATAATATACCAAAATGTATATTACAGCTGAACAATGTCAGATAACACACACACACACACACACACACACTTGCTGCCAAACTCTAGTTCAAGTTTGCCTCAGAATGTAATCCAGAGATAATTCAAAAGGAGAGAAAGTCTTGTCTGGCAGAACCCTTGCTACAAATGCATCCACTTTTTCATTGGCTGCTAGGGTTGTTGCTTCTGGTAAAATGTCCACCCTGCGACACCCTCAACAATACCAGGAGGTGCTTGCCCTCGCTATAACAGTCTGAGCTCAGAACAGCTTTATTGGCACAGGACTTTGGATCAGTGCTGTATGTTGCACCTTTGATCAAGCGGTAAGGGTAGTGGAGACGATGACGTATGTCCAGACCTCCTGCGGATTGCATCATCATCAATTCATGGATAATTGGTATTCCTAGAACTCCGTTATTGGACACATCCATAGATCTCAATTATTAACCACTAGCCTGGTCCCAGATCTGTTTGTGCTTTCTTGCCAACTCCCATAATAATTTTCAAGCCAAACATTGAGAGATGCAAGAGGCCATATGAGTCGCGTAGGGGTTGGCAAGACAACACAAACAGATCTGGAACCAGGCACATTCAACACATCTATAGGACTCTGGGCAACACCCGGTGCAATAGCTGTCAATGAAACATAGAACGCCATTGGAAAACTCTTTACAAGACAAAAAGGCAATACAACATCAATGTCATCAAATATTGTGTAATATTATATTTATTAACCTGCATAAAATGTTGTTTTCCATACAAGTATTGTGGACTTACAAATACTTATCTTCCTGTGATCTCAATAATAATATTTTCCTCTAAAGTAAATAAATGATTCGTAGCACAAAATTACAGCAACATAGAAAGCATGAAAAGGAAGCTGACAAAAAAGGGAGAGTGATTCTTTATCTGTGAAGAATAAAACAAGAGGACATAATGTTTGGATCTGACACCTGTTAACTGGACTTTCCTGCATCTTAGCATGTCCCATTTAGACTGGAATTCCAGACTGCATCATAATACAGTTCACTATTGTTTCACACTGAAACCTGAAATAGAGTTGAATTCATCCAGGATTTGTAGGCTATGTTCCATTGGAGCCCTACGGGGCAAAGTAGCTTTTAAAACTTTGCCCATTAGGGGCCACGGTACAGTAGCGTAGTCCAATCTGAATGAACTTTCCTTCAAACTCTCTGCACTTCAGATGCCTTAGTATATAGGTCTAGTCAGCTTCACTATAATAGGTCTAGTCAGCTTCACTACTAGGTCTAGTCAGCTTCACTATAATAGGTCTAGTCAGCTTCACTATAATAGGTCTAGTCAGCTTCACTATAATAGGTCTGGTCAGCTTCACTATAATAGGTCTAGTCAGCTTCACTACTAGGTCTAGTTAGCGTCACTATAATAGGTCTGGTCAGCTTCACTATAATAGGTCTGGTCAGCTTCACTATAATAGGTCTAGTCAGCTTCAATATAATAGGTCTAGTTAGCTTCACTATAATAGGTCTGGTCAGCTTCACTATAATAGGTCTAGTCAGCTTCAATATAATAGGTCTAGTCAGCTTCACTATAATAGGTCTAGTCATCTTCACTATAATAGGTCTGGTCAGCTTCACTATAATAGGTCTAGTCAGCTTCACTACTAGGTCTAGTTAGCGTCACTATAATAGGTCTGGTCAGCTTCACTATAATAGGTCTGGTCAGCTTCACTATAATAGGTCTAGTCAGCTTCACTATAATAGGTCTAGTCAGCTTCACTATAATAGGTCTAGTCAGCTTCATTACTAGGTCTAGTCAACTTCACTATAATAGGTCTGGTCAGCTTCACTATAATAGGTCTAGTCAGTTTCACTATAATAGGTCTGGTCAGCTTCACTATAATAGGTCTAGTCAGCTTCACTATAATAATAATAATTCACTATAATAGGTCTGGTCAGCTTCACTATAATAGGTCTGGTCAGCTTCACTAGAATAGGTCTAGTCAGCTTCACTATAATAGGTCTAGTCAGCTTCACTATATAGGTCTAGTCAGCTTCACTACTAGGTCTAGTTAGCGTCACTATAATAGGTCTGGTCAGCTTCACTATAATAGGTCTGGTCAGCTTCAATATAATAGGTCTAGTCAGCTTCACTATAATATGTCTGGTCAGCTTCACTATAATAGGTCTAGTCAGCTTCAATATAATAGGTCTAGTCAGCTTCACTATAATAGGTCTAGTCAGCTTCACTATAATAGGTCTGGTCAGCTTCACTATAATGGGTCTGGTCAGCTTCACTATAATAGGTATAGTCAGCTTCAGTATAATAGGTCTAGTCAGCTTCACTATAATAGGTCTAGTCAGCTTCACTATAATAGGTCTGGTCAGCTTCACTATAATAGGTCTGGTCAGCTTCAATATAATAGGTCTAGTCAGCTTCACTATAATAGGTCTAGTCAGCTTCACTATAATAGGTCTAGTCAGCTTCACTACTAGGTCTAGTTAGCGTCACTATAATAGGTCTGGTCAGCTTCACTATAATAGGTCTGGTCGGCTTCACTATAATAGGTCTAGTCAGCTTCACTATAATAGGTCTAGTCAGCTTCACTATAATAGGTCTGGTCAGCTTCACTATAATAGGTCTAGTCAGCTTCAATATAATAGGTCTAGTTAGCGTCACTATAATAGGTCTGGTCAGCTTCACTATAATAGGTCTAGTCAGCTTCACTATAATAGGTCTGGTCAGCTTCACTATAATAGGTCTAGTCAGCATCACTATAATAGGTCTAGTCAGCTTCACTATAATAGGTCTAGTCAGCTTCACTATAATAGGTCTAGTCAGCTTCAATATAATAGGTCTAGTTAGCGTCACTATAATAGGTCTGGTCAGCTTCACTATAATAGGTCTGGTCAGCTTCACTATAATAGGTCTAGTCAGCTTCACTATAATAGGTCTAGTCAGCTTCACTATAATAGGTCTGGTCAGCTTCACTATAATAGGTCTAGTCAGCTTCAATATAATAGGTCTAGTTAGCGTCACTATAATAGGTCTGGTCAGCTTCACTATAATAGGTCTAGTCAGCTTCACTATAATAGGTCTGGTCAGCTTCACTATAATAGGTCTAGTCAGCTTCACTATAATAGGTCTAGTCAGCTTCACTATAATAGGTCTAGTCAGCTTCACTATAATAGGTCTAGTCAGCTTCAATATAATAGGTCTAGTTAGCGTCACTATAATAGGTCTGGTCAGCTTCACTATAATAGGTCTGGTCAGCTTCACTATAATAGGTCTGGTCAGCTTCACTATAATAGGTCTAGTCAGCTTCACTATAATAGGTCTGTGAATGACCTCAGTGCAATGTGCAGCCATCAACTCTACTGTACATCAGCAGTCACATTCAGTGGTGTGTTTTTCTCTTGGTCATGTAACGTTTCCTATAGCAAATAGTGAAGACGTACAGTGAGGGAAAAAAGTATTTGATCCCCTGCTGATTTTGTACGTTTGCCCACTGACAAAGACATGATCAGTCTATAATTTTAATGGTAGGTTTATTTGAACAGTGAGAGACAGAATAACAACAACAAAAATCCAGAAAAACGCATGTCAAAAATGTTATAAATTGATTTGCATTTTAATGAGGGATATAAGTATTTGACCCGCGTTTTTCACATGCGGTTTTCTGGATTTTTTTGTTGTTATTCTGTCTCTCACTGTTCAAATAAACCTACCATTAAAATGATAGACTGATAATTTCTTTGTCAGTGGGCAAACGTACAAAATCAGCAGGGGATCAAATACTTTTTTCCCTCACTGTACAGCCTGAGTATCTTCATTGTATACACACAATGCACAAACTATGCAAATAACAATTTATATCAGCTTTTAATAATTAATAATTTAATAATTAATAATTACAGAGGCTTAGTCAAAACATGTGACTATCAATTGCTAAAAGAGTTCAAATATGCTCTATAGGACTATGGATTATAACACAATAGAGACTTGAAATCCTGTTACATGTATAATTATTCCCCTGGAAAATAAAAAATAAAAACTATTTGAAACAGAATGTGTATTATATTGCTTCTTAACCACACCTCAGGGTTGTTATGGCGACAACACGGATAGGAATATACCCTCATGATAAATAGCTCTACATCATCAAAAATACGGTGTTCCTTCCTGTTCCTGTGGTTCTTAACATAAGATCTCATCTCAAAGTGTGCCCTCAAGTCGACAGTGAATACTGACAAAGACGATCGTAGTCACTACCATAGAAATATAATTAATTATATTTCTATGGTTTCTGTGGTCTATTTTTATGGACTAGAACTTTAATGCTGTGATGTCATACTACAGTCATCAGACATATCAAGGTCCGTTTTCCCCGTCACATCAATAGATCACACGCACATCCACCCATACATATCATTTGTTGTGCTCTGAGATGTAGATCCAAAATAACTTTTCATAAATACTGTCATTGGGATTTTAGCTAGCACCCTAATTTTTTTACTCGGGAAATTCAAATATCAAGAAGTTTAAACTGTTAAAGTCCGGAATATAATCCCAAAGCAAACTGAGTGGAAAATACAACTTCAGACCGTTTCAAACAAACTCAGTGGAGAGAGTAATAAACTACATTTTAAACTCATCTACATTATGATGCGTGAATCTCTGCCTTTTTGGACTTCCTGGTGAAAGTACGAGGAGACCCTGCCTTGAAAACATGGAGGGAAATTATGCTCAACTCAACCAAATGCAAAGTTTTGATTTACATTTGGTTGAGTTGTCAACCAATGTGAAATCAACCAAAAATATCACGATGTCATTGGATTTAGGTTAAAAGGTGGGTGAAAAAAAGACTAAATTCCTTTACGTTGATTACTTTTTTCAAATCAAATCACATTTCTACGTTGATTCAACATCACATTTCATTTTGGGGTTGAAATGACGTGGAAACAACGTTGATTCGACCAGTTTTTGCCCAGTGGGTTTTTAGCTCTGTGGATGCATACAAATGTCTTCCTCTTCAACAAAACACATCAAAACACCACCATAAATTAAATACATCTCTAATAGTTCAATTATCATACACAAAAAGTAAACATTCATACCAAATTGATTCCTAGTGGAATCTGTGTCTCTCTTTGCTTGCCAAACAAGTTGAACTCTTCTCATTCTGATACCAGGTTTAGTGTTTGTTCACCTACTTTTTCCCATATAGTGCATACACTTGACTGATATCTGTCTTCAACAACATGCAGTGTTGGGGTCAATTCCTTTTCAACCAGGAAATACATTGAAATTCCATTTCAATTTTACTCAATGCTTCTCGTTGCGAAACATGTAGAATTGGAAATTCAGTTTACTTCCACAGAGTCTGCAAAATGACGTTGAGCGAGCAGCACCACAGATATTGAAATGAGCAAGATTCAAGACTTCACTCTCACACAGTCACACACAGTATCTGTGCATGTGCACGGGTTCACTTCACGCACTTACAACATGGTAGCCACGGGACCAAAACAGCAGAGAAGCTGAGCGTCGCAATCTAACTCTCTAAGTCGTTGCGTAAAATTGACCCACTATGCTGTTTACTTTGTGCATCTACGTCATATCGCTGACTCTACCTTTAATTGAAATGGAATTGACCCCAACCCTGTAACTCTGGGTCATTCATTCCTGATAGAATGTCTTCAACCCCAAAGCCCTAAACATTAGTTCAGGGTATACAGTAATAAACTAATGTGATAATGTGTGTTATTCCTCTCAGAGGACATAGAAGACTGTGAAAGAAAGCATGATGGTTGACGATTGGAAAGCCCTGACTGCCAGTGCCAAGCACTGTGCCATGTCATGTTCAGGAGACTACAGTAGGGGGAGCTGTTGGCACACAGTTCAGCTTCCTGTGGAAGACAGTATAATGATTTATGAACAATTGAATTTACATTTTCAATACTGTGTTTAAAACCCTCAAGTAAACAAGGCCAGCTATTGAAATAAGATTGAATACATGGCAAGTGAAAACTAAGGGCAACAACTTTGCTACTGTACCAATTTAGAAATTCATCTGATGTGATCTCCTTTCAGGGTATACATGTCTGTGTCAGAGAATACACTGTACTGTCTCTAAAATCAACCTACAACCCAGTGAAAAGGGCGAGAGAGAAAACTTCATTTCACAAGCAGAAGTGCAGATACAGTCGAAACTGTAAATGTTTCCCCTTTTTCCTACAAAGATATTCACCGCATAATTTCTAAATGAGAAACAGTAGAAAATGAAACCCCTGCAAAGCTGGTTCTGGTTTTGCATTTAAATGAGGTTGATTTCAGAAGTCCTTAAATCCCATAGCGATTAGGCTGCTGTTGTGTTTGATAGTGTAGTATTTTCCACATTACAGCCAGGTCCCTGTGTATCTACTTCCTTCCTTCCATCCTACTGACAGAGCAGCTCTGTCTCACCTGTGACCGCTCTATCCCACTCTGGGGGACCTTCTTGCTTATTCAGAAAACTGCAGTGTTGTTTCAAGTTGCAGTTTCTTCAGGATACATGAGGATATTCCTAAGTTTCAACAAAACAAGCATCATCATAACAATTAATTAGTAAGTATAGTTTAAATAAGTCAACGTAAATAAAAATGATTGTTATGGACATAATTCATAATGAACTTAGAAGCCTGTTGTGAAGTTGTAGCGTTGGAAACTCAGAGACCTCATCATCCTCTCCACTTCTCATCTATCCATCAGAAGTTTCAAAGCTCTCTCTATGTTCATCCGATGTCCGACCCTGGTCACCCCTAGGTCTATGAGGTCGTCCTTCTGCAGGCTAGGCAGGTGGCTGCCCTCAATGTCGTTGTCCATGAAGGTGTCTCTGTGCTCAGCCAGGTTTAGGCTCTCCAGCCAGTCGGCCACGTCGTGTTTGCTCCACATCAGAACCGGCTTGGTGGCAAAAGGCTTGTTGGAGACGGCCTGGATGAGGGTGAGAGGGGAGGGCGAGCGGCTGCTCCCCGTGCCCAGGCTGAGAGGGGGGGTGGGAAGGCCGAACACGTCTGATAGGGTGGGGGAGGTGGCAGGGAGAGAGGAGGCACAG
>NC_059210.1:11603490-11670990 GCF_020615455.1 Coregonus clupeaformis
TCGTGGCAGGAGAGGGCTCTGATGGAGTGGTCTGCCCAGTGTGTGGGTCGATGTTTGGGCGTTTCCGTAGGGGCTACCTCGGTGGAGAGTCCAAACCAGGTGCCCGCATTGCACGTTCCCCCTGAGTATGGGGATTTGGCCATCGCGTTTAGTAAGTCGAGGGCGACGCGGTTGCCGCCCCATAGGCAGGGAGATTGTGCGATAGACCTCCAGGCAGGAGCTGCGCTCCCACGGAGCCATGTGTATCCTCTGTCTCAGGAGGAGAAGAAAGCTATGGAAACTTACATAGACGAATCTCTGAGACAAGGATACATACGGCCTTCCACTTCCCCTGCGTCCTCGAGTTTCTTTTTTGTGAAGAAGAAGGATGGGGGTTTACGCCCGTGCATCGATTACCGTGGTCTCAATCAGATCACGGTGAAGTACAGTTATCCACTCCCGCTGATTGCGACCATGACTGAGTCCTTGCATGGGGGCGCGTTTCTTCACTAAATTAGATCTCAGGAGCGCGTACAACTTGAGTGCGCATCAGGGAGGGCGATGAATGGAAGACAGCCTTTAGTACCACCTCGGGCCATTACGAGTATCTTGTCATGCCATACGGGTTGATGAACGCTCCGTCAGTTTTCCAATCATTCGTGGATGAGATCTTCAGGGACATGCAGGGGCAGGGGGTCGTGGTGTACATAGATGACATTCTCCCATCACGTCTCTCTTGAAGGGGGGTCCGGTGCGTCTGCAGTGGTCTGCCGAGGCGGACAGGGCATTTGGGAGGCTGAAGGACCTGTTTACCTCGGCTCCAGTGCTGGCGCATCCGGATCCCTCTTTACCATTTCAGGTAGAGGTGGACGCGTCTGAGGCCGGTATTGGAGCCGTGCTTTCACAACGGTCAGGCGCGCCACCTAAACTCCGCCCCTGTGCCTTCTATTCCAAGAAGCTCAGTCCGGCGGAGCGAAACTAGGGGACAGGGAGCTGTTAGCCGTGGTACAGGCCCTAAAGGTGTGGAGGCACTGGCTTGAGGGGGCTCAACACCCTTTCCTCATTTTGACGGACCACCGTAACCTGGAGTACATCCGGGCAGCGAGGAGGCTAAACCCTCGGCAGGCTAGATGGAATATGTTTTTGACCCGGTTTACATTTAAGATCACGTACATCCCTGGGTCACAGAACGGTAAGGCAGATGCGCTGTCTCGGCGGTATGACACGGAGGAGAGGTCCGTGGAGCCCACTCCCATACTGCCGGAGTCGTGTCTGGTGGCACCGGTAGTGTGGGAGGTCGATGCTGAGCTCGAGCGGGCGTTACGCACCGACCCTAGTCCACCACAGTGCCCGGAGGGTCGGAAGTACGTTCCGCTCGAGGTTCGGGATCGATTGATCTATTGGGCTCACACGTCACCCTCCTCTGGACACCCGGGTATCGGCCGGACAGTGCACTGTCTTAGTGCCAAGTACTGGTGGCCCACGTTGGCAAGGGATGTGAGGGTTTATGTTTCCTCCTGCTCGGTGTGCGCCCAGTGTAAGGCGCCTAGACATCTGCCTAGGGGTAAGTTACTACCCCTGCCCGTTCCACAACGACCATGGTCCCACCTCTCGGTGGATTTCCTTACTGACCTTCCTCCTTCACAGGGGAATACCACTATACTGGTCGTTGTGGACCGGTTTTCTAAGGCCTGTCGTTTGCTCCCCATTCCGGGCCTTCCTACCGCCCTGCAAACTGCCGAAGCCCTATTCACCCATGTGTTCCGGCACTACGGGGTACCCGAGGATATTGTGTCTGATCGGGGTCCCCAATTTACCTCCAGAGTCTGGAGGGCCTTTATGGAGCGGTTGGGGGTCTCGGTGAGCCTCACCTCGGGTTACCACCCGGAGAGTAATGGGCAGGTGGAACGTGTGAACCAGGATGTGGGTAGGTTTCTTAGAACATACTGCCAGGACCGGCCGGAGGAGTGGGCAAGGTACGTTCCCTGGGCCGAAATGGCTCAGAATTCCCTACGCCATTCCTCCACTAACCTAACCCCTTTCCAATGTGTGTTAGGTTACCAGCCGGTTCTGGCACCTTGGCAGCAGAGCCAGATCGAGGCTCCTGCGGTGGATGAGTGGGCGCGGCGCTCGGAAGAGACCTGGAACGCTGCACACGTCCACCTGCAGCGGGCCCTCCGACGTCATAAGGCGAGCGCCGATCTCCACCGCAGTGAGGGACCGGTGTACGCACCTGGTGATCGAGTCTGGCTCTCTACCAGAAACCTGCCCCTCCGCCTGCCCTGTCGGAAACTGGGTCGGCGGTTTGTAGGGCCATTTAAAGTCCTGGGAAGGTTGAACGAGGTGTGTTATAAATTACAACTACCTGTTGAATATAAAAGTATTAACCCCTCGTTCCATGTGTCCCTTCTCAGGCCGGTGGTAGCTGGCCCACTCCAAGAAAGTGAGATCAGGGAGACTCCTCCGCCCCCATTGGACATCGAGGGGGCACCGGCGTACTCCGTGAGGTCCATCTTGGATTCGAGACGTCGGATGGGGGGTCTCCAGTATCTAGTGGAGTGGGAGGGGTACGGTCCGGAGGAGCGGTGCTGGGTGCCGAGGAGAGACATTTTGGACCAGTCTCTCCTGACGGAATTCCATCGTGGGCACCCGACGCACCCTGCTCCGCGTCCTCCGGGTCGTCCCCGAGGCCGGAGTCGGCGCACGTCTGGAGCCGCGCGTCAAGGGGGGGGTACTGTCACGGTTTCGGCCGAGGCTGCCTCTCTCCCTTGTTCGGGCAGGCTTCGGCGTTCGTTGTCTCCGGAATACTAGCTGCCACCGTTGTATGTTTCATGTTCGTTTGCTTTTGTCTGATTGTTGTCACACCTGTTATCATTTAGTGTCATTAGTGTCCTATTTAGTTCTCGTTGTGTTTGTCAGTGTAACGATCCCGGCAGTCTGAGTCGGGTCCTGTCGGTGTACTAGTTTTTCTGCTCGTGATCTCCAGTTTCCCGAGGGTTCTGGAACGCTCCCTGCCTGGTTGCCGGGCAACGTTGCTAGGCGGGAGCTCTCTTGATTTCCGCACCTGCATCCCATCAGCAATCTGCACACCTGGTCCTGATCATCACCCTTCTTAGGCTCTGGCCTAACATCCATTCCCTGCCGGATCGTTAGCCATGAACAGTATGTTTATCAGCGGATCAGTCTTAGAGCTTAGAGCATTAGTTTTGTTGTTTTGCACCTTGTTTGCTTGTTGTATGCTTACCTCCGTTTTGTTCTCCCTGCAGTCACTCGTCCGGAACCTTCACCCAACCTCTGCCTGATGGTCGGCGGCTGCCGAGCCATCATTGGACCAACTACTGCACCCTCAACAACTCATCCACGCCGCCCGCTCTGTTCCCTGGATTATTCAGCAGCACTCGTGGATCAGTTAAATAAACACTCACCTTTGACACCACTTACCTTGTCCTGGTCTGCTTCTGGGTTCTGGCTTAGTAAACCGTGACAGAACGATCCGGCCAGTAATGAACCCAGCGGACCTGGACTCTGTTCGCCATGCCATTACCCATCAGGAGAAGATGTTGGGCCATCATAGCACGGTACTACAGGAGATCGCGTTGTCAGTTCGGAACCTTTCTACCGGTCTGACGGAGGTCCAGAACCAGCGCAAGTTTCCGGTGGAGGATCCACTACCGGTTTCACCCATCTCGCCTGCCGCTTCTGGAGCTGTGTCCTTCCGTGAGCCCAAGGTTCCGACGCCGGATAAATATGAGGGGAGCTGGGAAGATGCCGTTCCTTCCTTATGCAGTGTGGATTAGTGTTCGATCTACAGCCCTACTCTTATGCCACAGACAAAGCTAGGATAGCCTTTGTGATTGAGTTGCTGCGTGGTCGAGCGCTGGAGTGGGCTTCAGCCGTTTGGGAACGACAGGATCCCTGCATGGCTTCATACCAGGGGTTCACGGCCGAGATGAGGAAGCTCTTCGACCATTCCGTCCGAGGGGGGGACGCAGCTAGGCGCCTGTTTTCGCTTCGCCAAGGAACTTCGCAGCGTGGCCGACTTCGTGATCGAGTTCAAGACGTTGGCTGTGGAGAGTGGGTGGAATGAGGAGTCTCTGCAAGCGGCCTTTTACCAGGGTCTGTCGGAGCAGCTCAAGGATGAGTTGATCTCCTATCCGGAGCCTAGTGACCTGGACAGCTTGGTAGCCTTGTCTATTCGGGTGGATAATCGAGTCCGAGAGCGAAGGAGGGAGAAGCAATGGGTCCCGTCCAACCGATCAGCTTCTCAGGTTCCAGTCGGGTCGGGGATTGGACCAGAATACGTCGATCATCGTCCACCACACAGGATTAGTGGAGAGGTCCTGTCTCCCGATTCTGAACCCATGCAAGTGGGGCGGCACGGGTTAACCAAGGAGGAGCGCCAACACAGACGTAGGACTAACTGTTGCCTCTACTGTGGTGGTTCGGGACATTACCTCGCCACTGGTTCCCGGCGGTCGTCAAACTGCGCGGCTCGCTAAAGTTGGGAGGACTTTTTAGCGAGCCAGTTTCGACCTCTCAATACCTCTGTCAGACCCCGTTTCCCGGCTACCCTTATGAACAGGAATCAGAGCTTAGCGATTAACGCTTTTATCGATTCAGGTGCCGATGGAAGCTTTCTTGATGCCGAGTTGGTGGAACAGCTGGGGCTTTCCAAGGAGCAATTGCCGGAAGCCATTGAAGCTACCACTCTGGACGGCAGTAGTCTGGCACGTATCACGAAGAGGACTGAACCGGTTAAGATGCTGCTGTCGGGGAATCATTCTGAGATGATTTCATTCTTCATTCTGCCGTCTTCCCATGTTCCTCTGGTCCTTGGATACCCCTGGCTGAAGGAACACAATCCCACGTTCGATTGGGTGACGGGCAAGGTAACGAGTTGGAGCCTTGATTGTCATGCTAACTGTCTCAAGACTGCCTGTCCCCATTCGGTTCCCAGTCAGGTGATTGAGGCTAAACCCCCAGATTTGTCCCTGGTTCCCGAGACGTATCACGATTTGGGGGAAGTGTTCAGTAAGCAGAAGGCTCTGTCACTCCCTCCCCACCGACCATATGATTGTGCCATCAACCTGTTCCCTGGAGCTGTCTACCCCAAGGGAAGGTTATACAGTATCTCCCGACCTGAACGTGAGGCTTTGGAGACCTACATCAAGGAGTCCCTAGCTGCTGGTCTCGTTCGTCCCTCGTCATCACCCCTGGGGGCAGGATTCTTCTTTGTGGGTAAGAAGGATGGCTCTCTTCGACCGTGTATTGATTATCGGGGGTTGAATGACATCACGGTCAAGAACAAGTATCCCCTGCCCTTGATGAGTTCTGCCTTCGACTCCTTACAGGGTGCTACGGTGTTCACCAAGCTAGACCTACGCAATGCGTATCACATGGTCCGGATCAGAGAGGGGGACGAGTGGTTGACGGGTTTCAATACACCGATGGGTCACTCGAGTATCAGGTGATGCCGTTTGGACTGACCAATGCTCCAGCGGTATTCCAGAGTATGGTGAACGACGTCCTGAGAGATATGATCGGTCTCTTTGTGTTTGTTTACCTGGATGACATTCTGATCTTCTCGAAGGAACCTTCCGACCACGTCCAGCATGTCCGGCAGGTTCTGCAGCGATTGTTGGAGAATCGCCTGTTCGTGAAGGGCCGAGAAGTGCGAGTTTCACGCCCACACGACATCCTTTCTCGGGTACATCATCTCCAGGGGAGAGATTAGGATGGACCAGGAGAAGGTTAGAGCGGTTCTGGAATGGGCCCAGCCCGGTGCGAGATTGCAGCTCCAGAGATTTTTGGGGTTTGCGAATTTCTACCGCAGATTCACCCGGGATTACAGCCGTGTGGCCGCTCCGTTAACTGCCTTGACTTCCAGTATCAGGACCTTCAAGTGGAATCCGGAGGCGGATCGAAGCGTTTCTGGATTTGAAGAGGCGATTCACCAACGCACCGATTCTCTCTCAACCGGACACGGCCCGTCAGTTCGATCGTTGAAGTGGGACGCGTCTGATGTGGGAGTTGGCGCCATCCTGTCGCAGCGATGCTCCACGGACAGTAAACTCCATCCCTGCGCCTACTACTCTCGTCGCCTTTCGCCTGCGGAGAGGAATTACGATGTGGGTAACCGGGAGCTTCTCGCGGTGAAACTTGCCTTGGAGGAGTGGCGCCACTGGTTGGAGGGGGCGGAGCAACCGTTTATTGTCTGGACTGACCACAAGAATCTTGCTTACGTGCAATCGGCTAGACGTCTCAACTCCCGTCAGGCCAGGTGGGCGTTGTTTTCGGACGATTCAATTTTTTCCCTGACGTTCCGACCTGGATCTAAGAACGGCAAGGCGGACGCCTTGTCCCGGATGTTCTCCAAGACGGAGGAGAGTGAGTCCAAGACCGAGACAATTCTCCCCCGGAACTGCGTCGTGGGAGCAGTTATGTGGAAGATTGAGGAGGAGGTGATGGCGGCCCTTCGGACGCAGCCCGGTCCCAGTAACGGTCCACCCGGTCGGTTGTTTGTGCCTGAGTCGGTTCGTCCTGCTGTCCTCAAATGGTCCCACGCCAGCAAGATGGCTTGTCACCCTGGCGTGGCTCGGACGATGGCGTTTCTTCGCAGACGTTTTTGGTGGCCTGCCATGGCCGAGGATACTCGGGGGTTTTGTTGCTGCCTGTCCAGTGTGTGCGCAGAATAAGAGTACCAATCGGCCCAGCTCTGGACTACTTCACCCCCCTTCCTATTCCCCGGCGACCATGGTCGCATCTGGCCCTGGACTTTGTCACTGGGTTGCCCGCTTCTGAGGGGAACACGGTCGTTCTGACTATCGTGGACAGATTCAGCAAGTTCGCCCACTTTGTGCCAATTGCCAAGCTTCCCTCTGCCTCGGAGACGTCCGAGATCCTGGTTAGGGAGGTTTTCAGGGTCCACGGTTTGCCCAGTGATATCGTTTCCGACCGTGGCCCTCAGTTTACCTCTGCTGTCTGGAAGTCCTTCTGTTTGGCCATTGGAGCTACAGTCAGTCTCACATCTGGTTTTCACCCCCAATCTAATGGTCAGGCGGAGAGAGCCAACCAGAAGATGGAATCCACGCTACGCTGCCTGGTCTCTTCCAACCCCACCTCCTGGGTCTCTCAGTTGCCTTGGGTTGAGTATGCCCACAATACTCTCCCTACATCTGCCACTGGGATGTCTCCCTTCCAGTGCCTGTATGGCTACCAACCTCCCTTGTTCCCTTCTCAGGAGAAGGAGCTCTCAGTGCCTTCTGTTCAGGCCCATATTCGTCGTTGCCACCGGACCTGGCATCGGGCCAGAAAGGCACTCCTTAGAGTTTCGGACCGGTATCAGCTCCAGGCGAATCGTCGCCGGATCCCCGCTCCCACCTATACCATCGGAGATAGGGTCTGGTTGGCCACACGGGATCTTCCTTTACGGACTGAGTCTAGGAAGTTGTTACCGAAGTTCATTGGTCCGTTTGTGGTGGAGAAGGTGATCAATCCGGTGGCAGTTCGACTCAAACTACCGAGGACGCTCAGAGTCCATCCCACCTTTCATGTCTCCTGCCTCAAGCCTGTTTTCCTCAGTCCTCTGTTGCCTCCTCCGCCTCCTCCTCCTCCTCCTCGGATGATCGGAGGTGGTCCTGCCTACACGGTGCGACGCATCATGGATTCCAGACGGCGGGGCCGGGGTTTCCAGTATCTCGTGGACTGGGAGGGGTATGGTCCTGAAGAGAGGAGTTGGATTCCGCGGCGACAGATCCTAGATGCTGACCTCATTCGTGACTTCTACCGCCTCCATCCTGGCGCTCCGGGGAGTCCGCCCGGTGGCGTTCGGTCGGAGGGGGGTACTGTAACGATCCCGGCAGTCTGAGTCGGGTCCTGTCGGTGTACTAGTTTTTCTGCTCGTGATCTCCAGTTTCCCGAGGGTTCTGGAACGCTCCCTGCCTGGTTGCCGGGCAACGTTGCTAGGGCGGGAGCTCTCTTGATTTCCGCACCTGCATCCCATCAGCAATCTGCACACCTGGTCCTGATCATCACCCTTCTTAGGCTCTGGCCTAACATCCATTCCCTGCCGGATCGTTAGCCATGAACAGTATGTTTATCAGCGGATCAGTCTTAGAGCTTAGAGCATTAGTTTTGTTGTTTTGCACCTTGTTTGCTTGTTGTATGCTTACCTCCGTTTTGTTCTCCCTGCAGTCACTCGTCCGGAACCTTCACCCAACCTCTGCCTGATGGTCGGCGGCTGCCGAGCCATCATTGGACCAACTACTGCACCCTCAACAACTCATCCACGCCGCCCGCTCTGTTCCCTGGATTATTCAGCAGCACTCGTGGATCAGTTAAATAAACACTCACCTTTGACACCACTTACCTTGTCCTGGTCTGCTTCTGGGTTCTGGCTTAGTAAACCGTGACAGTCAGGTGTTGTGTGTTATTGATTTTTGTCTGTCGTGTGTTGGGCTTATTTTCGCCCTTTC
The DNA here is from genome assembly GCF_020615455.1 of Coregonus clupeaformis. Classification (NCBI taxonomy): domain Eukaryota; kingdom Metazoa; phylum Chordata; class Actinopteri; order Salmoniformes; family Salmonidae; genus Coregonus; species Coregonus clupeaformis. Next base: position 11,611,944 of record NC_059210.1, read on the forward strand.
GCTCGGTTGAGCTTTCCTCCACTGCGTTGGAGCGTTACGCACCTGTTAGTGCGCTTGTTGCTATTTCGCCTTCGTGTGTATTTTTGCCTTCGGGCAAGTGTTGTTATTTTTCCTGTTTGGAGATTAACTAAAGTTGTTTGGACTATCCTTCGGTGTTCTGCGTTTGATTCCACCACTCCACCCACCTACAGCACGCGTGACAGTGAAGTATAAGAACAAGTATAAAATGGAGCTTGGAAGTTGGAAGTTGGAAGTTGGAAGTTGGGAATTCATTCTAAATACAAAGAAACTAACAGTGTTTCCTTCCCATAGAAAGTGACAGCCATTTCTTTGAAAGTGTCAGAAGATCTCTATTCATTTATTCACACTATGTATCAGGTTGAATCAGGTTAACCTAATATCTCATTCTGATCATGGATGTTCTCTGCCCTGCAGTATATTCAGCTTGAACCACACTGTTAGCAGAGCTTTACTGGTACAGCCATGACTTTTAGAGTTAGCCTCATCTGGTCTGCTCTGTAAATAACCACAGCTTTCCATAATAAATGAGTCTGCTACTATCACAGGGGACTGCTGTAGGGAGGAATGCACAGTGTCTGTAAGAAATGTCATGCCGGCTTTATGTAGCCTGCTGTACAAACCAGATATATGCCATTTACACAAATAGACATACCGTACATGCAGCGATAAACAAATGTACAGACCATAACCTGCATACGCTAAGGTGACATAAATACACACAAATATGCATTCATAAATACACACAAATATGCATTCATAAATACACACAAATATGCATTCATAAATACACACAAATATGCATTCATACTGGCAAAAACCAACTACACAATAGGCTACAATCATACATCCCACACCTACAACACTCCACAGCCTACATCTGTTGGAGCCTCAATGTATACATACACATTACTCTCTAGTCTACAATGCCAATCTACTTCTGGTGATCTTAGGTGACTGGTAGAGGAATGAAGAGGAGTGTTAACTGACGAGAGAGTCCCATTGATACTTGACCAACTCTGTGTTTGTTGAAATGATAGACGATAGAGAGAGACAGGTCACACACCATCCATCCCTGTTAAAAGAGACTGTGGGTGCATCTCAAATGGCACACTATTCCCTATTCCCCTATGAGCCCTGATGTAGGGAATAGGGTGCCATTTGGCACGCAGTCTCTGTGCTATTTTGAACCGTGCTGCTAGCGACACAGAGTGACACACCGCTCAACCCTTCCTTCGGACGAAAGCACTGTGGTAGTTTGGTCTCTATGATAATCAGACTGACATGACGTTGTTGCTCATCTACTCCTCAAGCCTGCTGCTCTCATTATTAGGTTGCTAGGCAACTCTTTCTGCACTCCGGCAGAACACACACACACACACCCGCACACACACACACACACGCACACACACACACACACACACTCACACACACAAGGAGTAGCCTACCTTGATCCAAAAACAGTCCTACATCCTGAGGAAGAAGGGTCTATCCCCTCCCCTGGCTTTGGTGTCCTGTCCTTGTTCTGCATGTCCTGGGGGTTAGAGCCTGGAGGGTCTCCCCATAGCTTGGAGGTTCTTTGAGTTGGTGTTCTGGGGGGCTCTGAGGGGACGCCAGCCCCGGGTGGAGGCGGCGGGATGGAGAAGGGTGCGCCGAAAGTTGTTATGTTCTCCTCTCTATCCATCAAGGCGGGGTCCTTGTAAAGTGCGTTGCTCTTGTTGGCGGCAGGTTGCCTGGTTCTTGACTTTGAAGTCCGGTCCACCAGAAAGGCCTGTCTGTCTGCATAGACCGTACATGTGTTGTCCAGCGCCTCGCTGCCCTCTGACGACAGCGTGGAGATACTAGACACAGTGGACACAGTGCTTGTAGTCTCCAGCTGGGGGTCTCCACTACTGCGGCTGTCCGGCTCCACATCGATGCCCGAGTCACTGATAGGATCGTAGCTCTCCAAGAGGGCGGGGGGGAAGCTGGGGGGCGTACAGTTGGTGAGCACCGCTGGCCGTTTGATCGTGGTCTGGTCAGGGTGCCCTGCGGTGTTACCGTGATGGGGATAGAAGGGGGCTAGAGACGATGGGGCCCTGCCAGCATTTCGTTGCTGTTTGAGGAGCTCAGCGATCGCCCCCTTTTGGTCCTCTGGGATGTCGAAGCTGTTGGCGAACTCCAGCGGCGGTGGCAGTGGGTCAGCAAAGAACTCATCGTCGATGTCCACAGAGGGAACACAGGGTGGAGGGGGGATACCGAAGGGTAGTTTGACCGGCTCGTCCACTGAGGTGACGGTGATCATGGTCTTACTACCTCTGGGTCCAGGGCCCATAGAATGGGGATTGTGGGGGTTAGGGGAGGCCATTTTGGGGGTGTTAGGTTGGTTGGGGTCCCGGAGCTCACTGGGGGTGCTGTCTGGACTGACCGCCCCGTCCCTCTCCCCCTCAGACAGGTTGTTCTCGTCAGTGGTGTGGACCATCAGCAGCCCAGTTGACTTATGCTGAGACGTATCCACAATGTCTATCAACATGTTCTTCTTCTCCTCTTCTCTCTGAGGACGGGATAGACTCTTGTCCTTGTCTTTGGCCAAAGGGTGGTCGTATTTGGACTCTGTCTCGTACTTGGCCTCGGTCATCTGCCTACGAAGCCCCGCCCTGCCCGGTCGACCCATGGTCGCGGTCGAGGAGAAATTTGCGCCCATGCCTGTCCTCAGCTTGGTGTCGATGAACAGAGGCTTGTTCAGGTCAGGTTTAGGCGGTTCAGTCTTCAGCGGGAGAGGCTGGGACTGCTCTCTCATGGCCCGGTCCCGTGCAGCCAGAGCCAGGGCCAGAGGGGAGTTGGGGTCCAGAGGCTTCCCTGTGACTGGATGGACGTAGTGCCCACTACTGGAGGTATAGGTCTTGGCAGGGAGACTGACCGGGCTGTGGTGGCCAGTGCGCGTGTGGAGCGGCTCTCTCACAATGGTGGGCTCTGGGGTGTTGAAGACCGTCATGTTACACCCTCTTCTGGGGATGCTGAGCAGCGAGGCAGGTGGGGCCATGAGGCGACGCAGGCGCTCGTCACTACTGAACATTCCCTCATCGATGGACTTGGAGTGGCGGAGGCGAGGCGCAGGCGCGGGAGGCGAGTCTTCGTCGCCCTGGTCGGTGAACCTGTAGGATGGGGAGTTCTGGTGAGACTCCACCATCCTCCTCTCACGCTCCCGCACGGCGCCCGCCATGGCCGTGGCAAAGGGACTGCTGGGGTTGTGTCCGTCATCTGGCCGGAGCTGTCCTGGGTGGTCATGGGCACCAGTCTCTATCTCCATACTGCTGCCCTGGCTGCTCTTCCCACTGCTAGATGTAGACGGCTCCTTGATGATGATGGTTGGGATTTTGATGGTGCAGGTCTTCTCTGGGCTGTCCTCAATCTTGTTCTGCTTCACCAGCATGCCCTTCCTCCTCTGGGGCTTGTTGGGGGCAAACAGGCCCAGGTTGCCCATCTTCCCCAGGTCTGAGTAGGGGTTCTCTGGGATCTGAGCCCTGCGGTTCAGGAAGCTCTGCTGGGCTGTGAGGCCTTGGCCTGGGCTCTGGCTACCCTGGGGTTGGTTCTCAGACTGATACTGCTCCGACTGGGGCTCTCTGTAGGACATACCCCCCTGTTCCCTCCATCCGGCCCTGCCGCCCGTGTTGGGGTCCCCCCCTCGTTCTGGGGCGGTGCCTTTGGGAACAGTGTGTCTGATGGTGCCGTAGCCTCTGCCCGGGGGGTTGGGGTCGTTGTTGTAAGGGGGAGATGGAGGGGAGCTGGCGGGTGGGGGTGGGATGTCCTCTGATGTGTCCGGCATGGAGAGGCTCCTGGTGAATTTCAACATGGGAGGGGTCAGGAACTGAGGGGCATCCTCTTCTGTTATTCCTGAAAAAGAAAAAAGAAACATACATGGACTATTACATTACATTAACGGCAATTATAGAATTGAAACCTTCAAGTGTTTGTGTGTGCAAAAATTAATAAATAATCGAATACAGATGTGTGTGTGTGTGTGTGTGTGCATGTCTGTGCGTGTGTGTGTGAGCGTGCATGCCTGTGCACGCATGTGTACTGTATGTAAGTGTGTACTGTACAGTATGTATGAAGGTTAAAAATTTAGCATTGACAGAAACATGTTGAGATGTAGTTACCAGATGTTCCTATGGACTTCTGTCGTCTCATGGTCCCCTGTCTGTTTGGCACCCCCAGGAAGGGGCCTCGACCTCTGGGGCTGCCTGGCTCTCTGGGCTGGGTCTGGGTCTGGGTCTGGGTCTGCATCGACATGTCCTGGCTCTCACACATGGACTGTAACAAAGAGAGGAGAGGAGACTGAGCCTGCATTGGAAACAGTCCACTAGAGTTATCTGAACTGATCTTTCTGCATCAGTTTATAGATCAGTTAGGATTGTTATAATGATTGTTGATGTACATTTCCTTTCATTTTATTTATCATTTATTTCGTAGCCCTTTACACTTGTACCCGTATACGGGTTGAAAATGGCAACAACAAAAAATATTTTGCATTTCCATATCATAAAACTGATGTAATATACTGTGTCAATGTTTACGATGACTATGTTAGATGTACAGTTGCAAGATGACATGGTGTTATACCCTAGGTTGTCCTAAACAGAATGAGACTATGTCTGTTGTACACCTAAATGCACTCATGACCCCATTCTATGCGCACCAAAATTACGATCTGCTTCTCTGAATTGCTTTGTGAAAGCCTAACACTGTAATATCGTATTTTATAATTTAGCTAGTTATGTTGGCAATAGAACAAGATTATTAATTATGGTTACCTGACCCAGATTGCGATTTATAATGGACCGTTTTTGCATTGAGTAAACACCAACAGTAATTGTGTAAAGGCGGGGATGCAGGGCTGTGTTCCAAACAAAACAACTACAAGTGTGCTTGCTCTAGTTCCTCAACGGCACAGCTAGGAGTAATAAAAATGCATTGAAATTAATTAGGAACTGTGCACACATTGGAGAGGTGTGGGGCCACTTGGAAACACCAATTAGACCTCTCACTCAAACCCTTTTAATTTTTTTTGTCTTATGTTGCGCCTACTGTACCCCAAATGTTCCAAGAATATTATTATCATGTTACTGAATGTATCCATGTACTTTTTTTTATTTTGTTATCAACAAATGCGGCGAAAAGTACAGTAAATGTAAAATGCACATAAAGTCAACAGTGTAATGTTTGGATTCAGTCTTGTGTCAGGTGAACGGTTGTGTCCTCAACTTTTGTCTAATAATTTTCCCATAATCTCCAAACTGTTCCCTTTTACTTGCTTCCATGGTTATGCATATGCTTTCCATATTTCTTCTGTAAGAAACATTTCAATTTAGCCCTATCCATATAGGCCAATTCCCACGAGTGTAAGGGGTTAACCAAACACGTTTATTTGTCCTCTGCTGCAGGTCAACTTGTGAAAGATATAATGGAAAAGTAAGAACAAGAAGCTGTTTAAACCTAAATACTAGTTGAGAAGCAAATCAGGGCCATGCACAGCTCCTAACAGATATAAGTCCATCAGGGCCATGCACAGCTCCTAACAGATAAAGTCCATCAGGGCCATGCACAGCTCCTAACAGATAAAGTCCATCAGGACCATGAACAGCTCCTAACATATAAAGCACATCATGCACTTCCTTATCCAGCCAGCATAGAGCAGTAAATTGCAATGGTGCAGCCACCAGCATTCTCGCATCATAGATCGCTATGGGCTTGCTCCAGTGTCACATAGCAACGAACTACACACACAACACATACAATAATAAAACACATACACATTCCTCACAACAGAGTAGTGTAGACAGCAGTAGAATAAAGCCTGTTTAGTGGTTATACTTACGTTCATCTCTGGGTTCATGGCCAAGCACCTGCTGTTGGGCCGTGTTTTGACTGTGTTAGCGATCCTTATGTCAGTGTTAGAGTTGTCCTTCTGAGGAGGCATGTTTTCTTCCACTTTATCTGGAACACTCTCACTCAAACCCTTTTAATTTTTTTTGTCTTATGTTGCGCCTACTGTACCCCAAATGTTCCAAGAATATTATTATCATGTTACTGAATGTATCCATGTACTTTTTTTTATTTTGTTATCAACAAATGCGGCGAAAAGTACAGTAAATGTAAAATGCACATAAAGTCAACAGTGTAATGTTTGGATTCAGTCTTGTGTCAGGTGAACGGTTGTGTCCTCAACTTTTGTCTAATAATTTTCCCATAATCTCCAAACTGTTCCCTTTTACTTGCTTCCATGGTTATGCATATGCTTTCCATATTTCTTCTGTAAGAAACATTTCAATTTAGCCCTATCCATATAGGCCAATTCCCACGAGTGTAAGGGGTTAACCAAACACGTTTATTTGTCCTCTGCTGCAGGTCAACTTGTGAAAGATATAATGGAAAAGTAAGAACAAGAAGCTGTTTAAACCTAAATACTAGTTGAGAAGCAAATCAGGGCCATGCACAGCTCCTAACAGATATAAGTCCATCAGGGCCATGCACAGCTCCTAACAGATAAAGTCCATCAGGGCCATGCACATCTCCTAACAGATAAAGTCCATCAGGACCATGAACAGCTCCTAACATATAAAGCACATCATGCACTTCCTTATCCAGCCAGCATAGAGCAGTAAATTGCAATGGTGCAGCCACCAGCATTCTCGCATCATAGATCGCTATGGGCTTGCTCCAGTGTCACATAGCAACGAACTACACACACAACACATACAATAATAAAACACATACACATTCCTCACAACAGAGTAGTGTAGACAGCAGTAGAATAAAGCCTGTTTAGTGGTTATACTTACGTTCATCTCTGGGTTCATGGCCAAGCACCTGCTGTTGGGCCGTGTTTTGACTGTGTTAGCGATCCTTATGTCAGTGTTAGAGTTGTCCTTCTGAGGAGGCATGTTTTCTTCCACTTTATCTGGAACACAAAGACAGACAGACACCGCTCCACTGTGAGTATAGGATACTTTAGCCTACATTCTACATCTGTCTCCAAGCTAAAATGAGCCATCATCTCAGGCAATGACAATCCATTCCGTCAGTCAGAATGGAAATCAAACTGAGCAGAAAGGAAAGAGAACAGAAATAGTCACACTGACATTGGTCAAAGTCAAAGCCGTGCAAAGCTAGCTATCACTTTCATTTGGTTCTATGATTTAGCTGTTTTGGTATCTTTTTTAACTCCTTGCCAGTGTCCCAAATCGCTCCCTATACAGTCCACTACATTTGAGAAGAGCCAATAAGGCTTTGGTCAAAAGTAGTGCAGCATGTGGGTCAGGGTGCCATTTAGGACGAACCATTTAAATAATTGACAATGAGTGACAAGAAGTTGATAAGACAGTACAAACTGATCTGGACCAGGCTATGGTTCAGCGGCAAACTGCACAACCAACATGCTAGTGTTTAATTTTTTTATTTTTTTGAGCGCTCCCATGCATGGGACGATTACTTAGAGTGACTGAGAATACAATCCTCTTCTTCAGACGCTCATTATCTGAAGACTGATCATCTAGAACAGGAAGAAAAGGTAGTTCAGATAGGGACATCCATACGGTATCTATAGTTATTTTGATTATACATTCAAACACCCTTCTCCCTCACTGCTGTCAAAAAATCTGTTAACTGAGGAGAGAGGGCTTTAGGCTATATCCTACTGTCTTCATGAAATACATTATTACTGAATTATATCTAACCAAGAGCAGGTTGACATTTATTGTTATGAGTCTTGTCCTGAAGGTAGAACTGAGCAATGTCCCTTTAGATAGGCCAGCTGCAAAGTTAAAATTGGCTATATTGTAAAAATTCATGAAAACAAAAATGTTTGGTCTTACTTTAAGGTTAGGGTTAGGCATTAAGATTAGCAGTGTGGTTAAGGTGACTTTGTGGCTGTGCCAGCTAGTGACCACTCTGCAGAGCTGCCTCCAGAACAAGATTCATGGTGAAAAAGGCTAACCTGCTAACCAAGAGCTGTTTATGTATGATAAACATTGTCTGCTATTAGTGTATTAATAACCTATACCGTACAGTGTATGGCAAATGATAAACATGACTGTTATCTCTGTTTAAACCCTGTTGACAAAACAGCTTCATACACTAATACTCTGATCCTTCTGTCTGCATACAAAGCTTTCAGACATGACCAAGTGTGTACTGTATAATTAAGATGGAGAAGATTCCAGCGCTGCCTAAAAACATTCTAACCAACACCGGCCGCCCACCCACCTACTTACCCACCCACCCCCTCTTCATACAGCTATATCTGTTTCTCTCTCTCTTCTCTCTCTCTCTCTCTCTCTCGCTCTCTCTCTCTCTCTCTCTCTCTCTCTCTCTCTCGCTCTCTCTCTCGCTCTCTCTCTCGCTCTCTCTCTCTCTCACATCCGCTGGCTACAGTAACATTACAGTATTTATGGCAGTAAGGAACCCTGGTGGATTGATGTGAAGAAGCCACTCATTCTAAGACACCTCAGTGTCTGGTGTCACCATGCATTCTAGAATTCTAGAAGCATTCCTGCATATCTCCAGTGTTCTGGTGTGAAGTACTGAACACAGAACGAGGCCGATACAGCTGAATAATGTGTCTAAGACTAGGCAGCAGCAGGACTGTACACTCTTAGAAAAAAAGGTGCTATCTAGAATCTAAAAGGGTTCTTTGGCTGTCCCCATAGGAGAACCCTTTGAAGAACCCTTTTTGGTTCCAGGTAGAACCTTTTTGGGTTCCATGTAGAACCCTTTCCACAGAGGGTTCTACATGGAACCAAAAAGGGTTCTACCTGGAACCAAAAAGGGTGCTCCTATGGGGTCAGCCTAAAAACCCTTTTGGAACCCTTTTTTCTAAGAGTGTATGGAATATTTTTTGCAGGTAGAATGCTGTGCTGTTATAGCTGACAACGCACTGTACTCTATGCAGCATTATTGCCATGGCAACATCTTGTTTCTGTATGAGTATGAGTCAAAGCCTATCTGTAATGGGCCCATTGTATAACAGTGTTGTGCCCTTAAAGTTAAGTCTGTAGTGTATTCTGAGAAGGTAGCTAGCTACTCTTTGATATATGCAGCTGACTGTTGTGCATTTTCTCTAGGCCTTCTAGTTCTTATTCCATAAAGGTGTTACAGATCCTTTTATCATTACAGAAAACAGTACAACCATTTTAGAAGGTTAGAAATATGTGGTAAAAGATGAGGGATGCATCCCAATCCCAAATGCCCCCCTATTCCTTTTATAGTACACTACCTTTAACCAGGGCCCATAGGGCTTTGGTCAAAAGTAGTGTACTCCATAGGGAATAGAGCGCAATTTGGGACACATTCAAGATCTCTGCTGTTGCTTTTTCCTGATCTTGCATAACTGTGTCTAAAAGAGGGGCAGGACCATGAATAATGCATGGGAATAGCATTGCACTCTCACACTGAACTGAAGTACGTACTGTACGCTTTGCTGTGAAAAGTTAGTCTTTAAAAAGGTTATAGTTCAGAAGTGCATTTTCATATGTTCTTAATGTTCCGACACCCCTGTTTAGGTTACAACCCATAGACAACAAACACTAGTTCACCTTAATACCCACTAAATTCCCTCTAAAGTCTAGTGAGAATGCGTGTGTAAAGTACATTGAGTATATCAAACTTTAGGAACACCTTCCAAATATTGAGTTGCACCCCCTTTTGCCCTCAGAACAGCCTCAATTCGTCAGGGCATGGATTCTAGAAGATGTCGAAAGCATTCCACAGGGATGCTGGCCCATGTTGACTCCAATGCTTCCCACATTTGTGTCAAATTGGCTGGATGTGTCACGGTTCAGACAGACGACAAGAGGACCACAATTGCGTCACACCAGAAAGTTTATTTAAACTTAAGGGGAAAGGGATGTAGGGAGTGAGTGAAGGCTCCAGGGGTTATCCCGTCCGATGTGCTGGGTCTGTGCCTCCCCCCAGTGGCAGCGATGCGTCCGATGACGCCGGTGGTTGGTGGTCCAGAAGTCCTGGGGGGAGGAAACACAGACACAACGGGGCGGGAATGAAACCAGGCAGCAGTACAGTTCAAGGGAAATCCAAAATACGTAGTAGCAAGGCAGAAGGCTGGTCAGAGTTACCGGGATTGAAGAGTAGTCAGGAGTCGTAAAGGCAGAAGCAGGTCTGGATCTCCTGAGGCAGAAGAGTATCCAAAAACCAGGCAGGTCCGGGGTCACAAAACCAGGGTGAGCCAGAAGCGCGAGCAAACAGGTTCCGGGTGTGAGCTTTGCAGACGATCTGACACAGGAGAGCTGAAAGACAGGGCTATAAATACTGGGAGAGGTTAGTGGGTAATGCAGCGCAGCTGGCAGAGTAATTAGAGCCGAGCAGAGCAGGGACAGGTGGAGCTAGTTAGGCTGAGTAGAGAGAGGGAGGTGAGCAGAGTGGAAGATAGTGGAAACCAATTAAGGTGGTAACCCGGTGGAGTGAGAGGGCTCATGACAGAACCCCCCCCCCAAGGGACGGCCCCAGAAGTCCCAAGAGCAACACCACGCCGGGCGGGAGGAGGGGAGCCGGAGGAGGGCTAGAACTCCTCCGAACGGTCCGAGTGAACGTCCTCATCCTCGGAGGAAGCCGGAGGGCCGTGGTCGGGAGATGGGACAGGTCCCGAGACAGGATCAGGCACAGGACAGGAAGCCGAGCGGGCCGGACGGTTAGGGACCCCTCTGGGGCGGCCCCTACGGATTGCAGGTTGATCAGGATGCCGTTGGTGGAAAGCGGTGATGAGAGTCCTATCCACAATCCGACTAGCTGGCACCCAGGTCCTTTCCTCAGGTCCATAGCCCTCCCAGTCAATGAGGTACTGGAGACCCCTACCCCTCCGTCTGGACCGAAGCAGGCGGCGGACGGTGTAAACCAGACCACCATCGACGAGCCGTGGAGGAGGAGGACAAGGCGCAGCAGGGACCAGCGGACTCCTGGGCACAGGCAGGGGCTGCAGCAATCCCGGCTGGGGGGCTGGCAGGACGACTTGTGTTGGTTGCAGATGGGGCAGGCTTGGACGAATTCCCGTACATCCTTCCTCAGAGAGGGCCACCAGAACCTCTGGGCGAGCAGGTTGTAAGTGCGGGTGGAGCCAGGGTGACAAGCTAGGCGGGAGTCATGTCCCCACTGAACGACCTGGGACCTCAGGTCTTCGGGGACAAAAAGGCGGTCAGCTGGGCAAGTGCTGGGACCTGGCTGGTTACGGAGAGCCTCCAGCACCTGTTCCTCAACAGCCCAGGTCAGAGCTGCAACGATGCAGGGACTTGGCAGAATCGACACAGGGTCCTTGGAGGGGTCAGGAGCGGAGTTAGTAGGTACTGGCCGAGGGGGTAGTGCGGCGGCAAGCAGGCAGGTTCGGTGGCAGTCCTCTCCCCACTCCCTGATCACCCCGGTCACCCAGTCGAGCTGAGGGTTGTGCCGGGCGGAGCCATGGGTAACCCAGGATGAGGGGTTGGCCTGGAGAGGGGAGCAGGTGAAACTGGATAGTTTCTTGATGGTTTCCGGACAGACCCATCGAGACCGGGGCCGTGACATGAGTGACCGATCCGAGTAAGTGTCCGTCCAGTGCCCGGGCAGGAATAGGAGGTGTCAAACGGAGGTTCTCCAGTCCCAGTTGGCGTGCCAGCTTGATGTCCATTATGTTGGCTTCGGCGCCAGAATCCACCAGAGCAGCCAGGGTGTGAGTTGAGTCAGAGAGGCGGAGGTGAACTTGCAGCAGGGGTTTGCGGTCGGAGGACTGGATGGTCATTGAACTCAACCGGACTCCCCCTATGCCCGGTGAGCTTCGGCCCTTTAAAGGGCAGGTTACCACACGATGTCCGTCACCTCCACAATAGAGACAGAGGTTTGAGGTGAAGCGTCGCTGGCGCTCTGCAGGAGTGAGAGAGGCTCGCCCAATCTCCATAGGCTCAGACTGATCAAGCTGACCTGGGTGAGTGGCAGTAGATGACAGGAGCCCAGTCGGATCTCTCCGAATGCCGGTAGTAGGTGGACCTTGGCGCCCCCCCTCTCACTACGACGGGTCTGTATCCCTCTGTCGATCCTGACAGTCAGTGCGATGGCTTCATCAAGAGTGGAAGGCAGTTCATGGGAGACCAACTCGTCCTTGATATAGTCAGCCAAACTATGGAAGAACGCGTCCACCAACGATGGTGTGTTCCAAGAACTTCGTCTAGCCAGGGTTCGGAAGTCGATGGAATGGTCTGCGACTGTACGTCTGCCTTGTCGAATACTGAACAGTTCACGAGACGCCTCTGCGGTTGGTGAATCCAGGTCAAACACCTTCAGCATCTCCTCAGCAAACAGGTCGAAGGTTGCACATGCGGGGGTTTGACGTTCGAACTCTGCTGTTCCCCAGAGTCGAGCTCGGCCCGTCAGGTGAGTGATGGCATACCCAACTCTAGCCCCCTCCGTGGCGAAGGTCCTTGGCTGCAAGGAGAACTGAAGTCGGCAGCTAGTCAGGAATGGCCGGACCTGGGTTGAATCGCCGTTGAACCGCTCAGGGTTTCCAATCTTGGGTTCCGGAGCAGCGGCTGCAATGACCGGGGCAGGTAACTCGGGGGCAGGGCTGGTGGGCAGACTGGCTGGGGTCAGGTTGGTGAGGAGTTGAATGATCATGGCGAGTTGTTGTTGCTGCTGCTGGGACTGCTGCTGGTGCTGCTGGAACTGCTGATGCTGTTGGTGGCCGACCTGAAGCAGAGAGGAGATGACGCCGCTCATGCGGCCTAGCTCTCTCTCAGTGTGTTCCAGGCGTAGCATGGCGGTGGGTTGCTCAGGCTCTTCGGTTTCCATGTCGGGGGAAGTGTGCGCTGAGTCCATGATGGTCAGATCGTACTGTCACGGTTCAGACAGACGACAAGAGGACCACAATTGCGTCACACCAGAAAGTTTATTTAAACTTAAGGGGAAAGGGATGTAGGGGAGTGAGTGAAGGCTCCAGGGGTTATCCCGTCCGATGTGCTGGGTCTGTGCCTCCCCCAGTGGCAGCGATGCGTCCGATGACGCCGGTGGTTGGTGGTCCAGAAGTCCTGGGGGGAGGAAACACAGACACAACGGGGGCGGAATGAAACCAGGCAGCAGTACAGTTCAAGGGAAATCCAAAATACGTAGTAGCAAGGCAGAAGGCTGGTCAGAGTTACCGGGATTGAAGAGTAGTCAGGAGTCGTAAAGGCAGAAGCAGGTCTGGATCTCCTGAGGCAGAAGAGTATCCAAAAACCAGGCAGGTCCGGGGGTCACAAAACCAGGGTGAGCCAGAAGCGCGAGCAAACAGGTTCCGGGTGTGAGCTTTGCAGACGATCTGACACAGGAGAGCTGAAAGACAGGGCTATAAATACTGGGAGAGGTTAGTGGGTAATGCAGCGCAGCTGGCAGAGTAATTAGAGCCGAGCAGAGCAGGGACAGGTGGAGCTAGTTAGGCTGAGTAGAGAGAGGGAGGTGAGCAGAGTGGAAGATAGTGGAAACCAATTAAGGTGGTAACCCGGTGGAGTGAGAGGGCTCATGACAGGATGTCCTTTCGGTGGTGGACCATTCTTGATACACACACAAAACTGTTGAGCGTGAAAAACCCAGTACTGTTGCAGTTCTTGACACAAATCAGTACGGCTGGTACCTACTACCATACCCCGTTCAAAGGCACTTGAACCTTTTGTCTTGACCATTCATCCTCTGAATGGCACACATACACAATCCATGTCTCAATTGTTTCAAGGCTTAAACATCATTCTTTAACCTGTCTCCTCCCCTTCATCTATACTGATTGAAGTGGATTTAACAAGTGACATCAATAAGGGATCATAGCTTTCACCTGGATTCACCTGGTCAGTCTATGTCATGGAAAGAGCAGGTGTTCTTAATGTTTTGTACACTCAGTGTATAGCTAAGGATCTAGTGAGTGAGAGAAAAGATCATCAAGTATGTAGCATTAATTCTAATTGAACACAATCATAAACAAATAGGGATCTAGTAAATAAAGTCAAAGGAGCATCAAGTATGTTGTACATGTACTGTATAAAGCATGCCTATCACACTTACCACCCATCTTTTTCCTCAAAGTGGCTTACAAATAAGAAAATATAAAGAACTTATATAACAGATGATGATCAAAAGCAATCAACAAAATAATCTCTCACCATGAACACAGGCTATTATGCAAAGATTGTGTAATATTGTCATTTAAAGCTGCATTATATTATACCCACTACTGACCACTATAGGCCTAGTTATATTTTCATTAAGCAATTGTATACAAGCTTCCAAACATGCCACTTGCGCCATAGACAAAGACGTAGAATGACCAGTAATCCCATAGACATAGAATGATCGGTCCAATCATGATATTTCTATGACTGGCCCTTCAAAAGACATCTACTGCAGAACAGTGATAAGCCACAGATGAGTCAGCAATAAGGTAAAAGCTTTTCAAAAGGTGAGTTATATCAAATCCATTTACATACAGCATACAGCTCTGAGGTAAATCAATCAAACAACAAATTAAATGATTAAGTAAATTCAAAATAATTTAAAAAAGCGTATTAAGGTAGATTTATGATGACACAGCATGGAATTATGCAATTGTTATGATGGTTCTAAAGCGCTTCAAAATGATCAGTCATGCTAATGATCTCTTTATCACTTTAGATGATTCAGCACTGTCGTTAAAATGTTTTCTCTCCAGCTCTCTTCAGATCAAACCCTACAGAGCAGAATACCTTTGTACCTTTTTACAAAGTACATAATTGCCCAAGCCCCCTCAAAGCAGAATAAATATAGTCATCTACTAAATGACGGAAATTAACATTTAAAAATGAGAGAATCAAAAACATGAAGACAGTGAGATGCGTGCAGCTGTGACCGAACAGTAGCTACATACCTTTGTCCACTGCAGAGGTAGGTATTGAAAAACAAATCAGGAGTGCACAGTAACTTTTAAAAAAGTTTTCCAGATAATGAAATCACTAAACAAACACACAGAGAACAAACCAAGAGCATACAAAAGGCATTTGACCCCTTGGAATTATATTCTCACAGGTACACAGGTGTATGGAGGATGCTTTGCTGATTCTTACCTAGGTCCTCCAGCTCTGAGGTCATGGATTTGGAACGCATGGCCCTGGACAGGGCAGTGGGAGGAGCTCTACGTGGAGGTGTGGCCACTGCAACAACACAACACAGAAAAGCAGGGGTGTATTCAGGGATGTGAAACACCCTGAACGTTTCAGATAGAATAGAGTCAGCTCTATCAGAAACTATCTGACAGAAAATCATTTCTGTTCTACATTGTACATTTCTATCTGAGCGTTCTGTAATGTTACATCATCCTGTACAGGCCCCAGGTGTGAGAATTATAGTAGACAGCACAGGAGATTGGTGGCACCTTAATTGAGGAGGACGGGCTCGTGGAATGGTATCAAACACATGGTTTCTATGTGTTTGATGCCATTCCATTTGCTCCGTTCCAGCCATTATTATGAGCCGTCCTCCCCTCAGTAGCCTTCACTGGTAGACAGGGATGTTAAAAAGTAGGCTAACTTTTTTAAATGCCTGTGCTGCAGCAACGCTGCATTGTTAATGTCTCGCAGGGTGTCTCGCAGGGTGACGCCAAGCAAGCACCAAGTTCATTAGCAATCATCTAACAAAACATCTAAAAATGTATTTCCCAAATATGCCCCTGACAGTGTAGTTACATCCACTTTGAATTTTACCTGAGCTGCAGTACAGGTACATTTTTGAATGCCCCAACTGTAAAACCACCGTCTCAACTTCAAGGCTGAAAAGCACGTCATCAATGTTCTTCTAGCGGTCAGCTTCTAGCTTCCTGATACACTACAGTCCAGTACAAGGATGGGCCAAGAGTGTTTAGACCACACATGGATTCAAATACTATTTGAAATATTTAAAATACTTTGAACGTGTGCTCTAGCCTGCCTGGAGTACGGGGTTTGCAGTTTTGGGTCTATCTATTGGTCCGTTAAGCCAGGCAAGCTCAATCAAGCACAGATGAAGTATTTGAAATTATTTCAAATAGTATGTGAACCCAGCTCTGGTTTGGAGGGCCAGCTGGGACCCTCACTGTGGATTCACCCCAACCAATCAGACATTGATCCCGCTGGCAGGCGGTGTAGGGCAGAGCAGCAAGGTGAGAAACAGAGAGGATAAGAGGCTCACCTTTCTTCCTGGCCGTGTCATCAGGGTCCAGATTCCTGCTAACTGTCACCACTTTGATGATGAGCCGGTTACCCCCGTGTCGGATCGTATTGACCACCTGTTTGTGGCCCACCTTCACCACATTTTCCTGGTTCACCTGCAAAACAGAGGACAATACACCTGGGAGTCAGTACAACATGAACCTTTAGGATTCAATTACTGGACAGAAATATAATATCGCAACCCTAAAATATATGTGCTGTAACAGCACGTATTCCATCAGATGATATATCTCTCAACAACAACTCACTATCAAGCTGATATGATCTTGGCAAAGTCAACATCACTTCAGGACTCAATGACTGGACAGAAATATAACATCACAACCCTAAAATATAGTGGTAACAAACCCTTATCCCAATGGACACAACTCTCCATCATCAAGCTGATCTGAACTTGGCAAAGTCAGAAAGTCAGCATCTCTTCATGACTCAATGACTTCCCTGAAATGTAAAACCACAACCCTTAAAATAGAAATGAAACAACCCGGCAAACTTGGCAAAGTATTGAGGTTTGACTGACATTGAAGGTGATTAGATATCTTCAGTTACATTAGCCACAGACCTGACAATACCTGTTATATCAGTGGTGTAGGTTTTTCAGTATTTCCTGCTCAGAGGTCTCTTGTGGTGGTTCAACCAGGTTTTATGGACTGATTCCAGCACAGTATTTCCTTCTTGGAGGTCACTTGTGGTGGTTCAACCAGGTTTTATGGACTGATTCCAGCACAGTATTTCCTGCTTGGAAGTCTCTGGTGGTATTTCAACCATCCTGTATTACAGATGTACTGTACACTCTTAGAAAAAAGGCTGCTATCTAGAACCTAGAAGGGTTCTTCGGCTGTCCTCATAGGAGAACCCTTTGAAGAACCCTTTTTGGTTCCAAGTAGAACCCTTTTGGGTTCCATCTAGAACCCTTTCCACAGAAGGCTTCTGAAGTTTGAAATTTCCACTTAGAAACTTAATTTTCCCTTACGTAAAATGCATCAACCCTTACAAAAATGTCCATTAGTTATAATCCACATAATAATTCACATTTCTTGTTGCTCAAATTAAGATCCTACAACTGTACACTGTGCTGCTGTGTAATGAACTGTTTAAGGACTGTTCTCAGTCCTGTATTTCCTGGTCAGAGGTGGTCTCTGAGGTGTTCAACCAGCCTGTGTTTTCACTGTGCTGCTGTCTAATGAATTGTTTAAGGACTGTTCTCAGTCCTGTATTTCCTGGTCAGAGGTGGTCTCTGAGGTGTTCAACCAGCCTGTATTTTCACTGTGCTGCTGTCTAATGAATCATTGTTTCCAGCCACTCAATCAGATCCTCAATCAGGCCCAGGTAACTTTAGCCACCGCTAGCTAAAAATGAATGGAAGTGATAGGGGCATCCCCTGTGACAAAAATAATCTGAAATCAACTCAATTTAACTCCATATTTGGTTTGATGTTACTTAAAAATGATTTGGCCTTTTAAATAAATGTTAAACAAACTGTGGCTCTAGTTAGCTGAAGTTTGTAGTGACTGTTTAAGACAACCGAACCATGGACTACAATTTCACCTGGCCCATGGATTACTTACTGGGTGATGAACCATCTAACATCATGTTGTAAAATAGTGAACTACTCCTTTAAAAGATTTTACTGACTGTCCCACTCTTGAATACAAACATAAAAAAAACTGCTAATCCTAGCTATGCTTTCACTCATCTTCTTCTAATAACACAGCACAGTATGAGATCATCCTCTTCTAATAACACAGTACAGTATGAGATCATCCTCTTCTAATAACACAGTACAGTATGAGACCATCCTCTTCCAATAACACAGTACAGTATGAGTTCATCCTCTTCTAATAACACAGGACAGTATGAGATCAGCCTCTTCTAATAACACAGTACAGTATGAGTCATCCTCTTCTAATAACACAGTACAGTATGAGATCATCCTCTTCTAATAACACAGTACAGTATGAGATCATCCTCTTCTAATAACACAGTACAGTATGAGATCATCCTCTTCTAATAACAGTACAGCATGAGATCATCCTCTTCTAATAACACAGTACAGTATGAGATCATCATCTTCTAATAACACAGTACAGTATGAGATCATCCTCCACAGTACAGTATGAGATCATCCTCTTCTAATAACACAGTACAGTATGAGACCATCCTCTTCCAATAACACAGTACAGTACGATAACATCCTCTTCTAATAACACAGTACAGTATGAGATCATCCTGTTCTAATAACACAGTACAGCATGAGTCCATCCTCTTCTAATAACACAGTACAGTATGAGATCATCCTCTTCTAATAACACAGTACCGTATGATATCATCCTCTTCTAATAACACAGTACATTATGAGATCATCCTCTTCTAATAACACAATACAGTATGAGATCATTCTCTTCTAATAACACAGTACACCCCGATATCATACTCTTCCAATAACACAGCACAGTATGAGATCATCCTCTTCTAATAACAGTAGAGTATGAGATCATCCTCTTCTAATAACACAGTACAGTATGATATCGTCCTCTTCTAATAACACAGTACAGTATGAGATCATCCTCCACAGTACAGTATGATATCATCATCTTCTAATAACACAGTACAGTATGAGTCCATCCACTTCCAATAACACAGTACAGTATGAGATCATCCTGTTCTAATAACACAGTACAGCATGAGTCCATCCTCTTCTAATAACACAGTACAGTATGAGATCATCATCTTCTAATAACACAGTACAGTATGAGATCATCCTCTTCTAATAACAGTACAGTATGAGATCATCCTCTCCTAATAACACAGTACAGTATGAGATCATCCTCTTCTAATAACACAGTACAGTATGAGATCATCCTCCACAGTACAGTATGATATCATCCTCTTCTAATAACACAGTACAGTATGAGAACATCCTCTTCCAATAACACCGTACAGTATGAGATCATCCTCTTCTAATAACACAGTACATTATGAGATCATCCTCTTCTAATAACACAATACAGTATGAGATCATCCTCTTCTAATAACACAGTACAGTATGAGATCATCCTCTTCTAATAACAGTACAGTATGAGTTCATCCTCTTCTAATAACAGTACAGTATGAGATCATCCTCTTCTAATAACACAGCACAGTATGAGATCATCCTCTTCTAATAACACAGTACAGTATGAGATCATCCTCTTCGAATAACACAGTACAGTATGAGTACATCCTCTTCTAATAACACAGTACAGTATGAAATCATCCTCTTCTAATAACACAGTACAGTATGAGATCATCCTATTCTAATAACACAGTACAGTATGAGATCATCCTCTTCTAATAACATCTCAACCCTATACACACGTCCAGAGAAGAGGACTAAGCTTGGTAGACCCAGGTCTATCAAACACAAACACTTCAACCTGGCCCTCTGTCCTCTTCAGATACATAAGATAAATCCAACAGTAGAGAAAACCTACTTTACTAATACACCAGAAAAATCTTACATTTGCCCTGAGAAGGATACTCGAATGTACAGTTGAAGTCAGAAGTTTACATACACTTAGGTTGGAGTCATTAAAACTCATTTTTCAACCACTCCACAAATGTCTTGTTAACAAACTATAGTTTTGGCAAGACGGTTAGGACATCTATTTTGTTCATGACACAAGTAATTTTTCCAACAATTGTTTACAGACAGATTATTTCACTTATAATTCACTGTATCACAATTCCAGTGGGTCAGAAGTTTATATACACTAAGTTGACTGTGCCTTTAAACAGCTTGGAAAATTCCAGAAAATTATGTCATGGCTTTAGAAGCTTCTGATAGGCTAATGGACATCATTTGAGTCAATTGGAGGTGTACCTGTGGATGTATTTCAAGGCCTACCTTCAAACTCAGTGCCTCTTTGCTAGACATCATGGAAAATCCAAATAATTCAGCCAAGACCTCAGAAATAAATGGTAGACCTCTACAAGTCTGGTTCATCCTTGGGAGCAACTTCCAAACGCCTGAAGGTACCACGTTCATCTGTACAAACAATAGTACGCAAGTATAAACATCATGGGACCACGCAGCCGTCATACCGCTCAGGAAGGAGACGCATTCTGTCTCCTAGAGATTAACGTACTTTGGTGCGAAAAGTGCAAATCAATCCCAGAACAACAGCAAAGGACCTTGTGAAGATGCTTGAGGAAACAGGTACAAAAGTATCTATATCCACAGTAAAACGAGTCCTATATCGACATAATCTGAAAGGCCGCTCAGCAAGGAAGAAGCCACTGCTCCAAAACCGCCATAAAAAAGCCAGACTACGTTTTGCAACTGCACATGGGGACAAAGATCGTACTTTTTGGAGAAATGTCCTCTGGTCTGATGAAACAAAAATAGAACTGTTTGGCCATAATGACCATCGTTATGTTTGGAGGAAAAAGTGGGTTGCTTGCAAGCCGAAGAACACCATCCCAACCGTGAAGCATGGGGGTGCCAGCATCATGCTGTGGGGGTGCTTTGCTGCAGGAGGGACTGGTGCACTAAACAAAATAGATGGCATCATTAGGAAGGAAAATTATGTGCATATATTGAAGCAACATCTCAAGACATCAGTCAGGAAGTAAAAGCTTGGTCGCAAATGGGTCTTCCAAATGGACAATGACACCAAGCATACTTTCAAAGTTGTGGCAAAATGGCTTAAGGACAACAAAGTCAAGGTATTGGAGTGGCCATCACAAAGCCCTGACCTCAATCCTATAGAAAATGTGTGGGCAGAACTGAAAAAGCGTGTGCGAGCAAGGAGGCCTAGAAACCTGACTCAGTTACACCAGCTCTGTCAGGAGGAATGGGCCAAAATTCACCCAACTTATTGTGGGAAGCTTGTGGAAGGCTACCCAAAATGTTTGACCCAAGTTAAACAATTTAAAGGCAATGCTACCAAATACTAATTGAGTGTATGTAAACTTCTGACCCACTGGGAATGTGATGAAAGAAATAAAAGCTAAAGTAAATAATTCTCTCAACTATTATTCTGACATTTCACATTCTTAAAATAAAGTGGTGATCCTAACTGACCTAAGACAGGGACTTTTTACTAAGATTAAATGTCAGGAATTGTATGTATGTAAACTTCCGACTTCAACTGTTTATGTAAAGACAAGATTAAATCAAGAATAGTCTGATGGGTGACAATATTAGCCTATCACTTGTGAATGATATATTATCAATTGTGAATGATGCCCAGCTTGTGTGCAGTAAGGCAAGAAACAGCACATGCCTTTCTTTTGCGACTTTTTCAAATCATAGTCCCACACTTCATGTAGCCTAGCCCTTAGGCCTTTATGTTTTGATAAGGTTTGTATCACAACTAAAGTGCCCAAATAACTTCTTAAAATTAAGCACATGAATCTGCTTTTTAGAGCCTAACATACATAGGCAGCGTGTGAGTTTCAAGTTTGGGGAAGATCATTTCCACCATAAATATGCACCTTTATAATAAAGCATTACATGCATAATCGCATTTGTGGTCACTTTTGAGAATGGTGTTTTTACACTAATTGATTGTATTTTGTAACATTCAAGCTTATAGCCTACTGCCGTGTGCGCATTGCTGCGCTTATGATGTGAAGAAATAGCCTAAACATTCTGATCTGTTCCATTAGCGTAATTGCTTTTAAAAAGGTTTTTTGATGCGAATGGTTGTATTCATTTGGGATCTTTGTACTCTCCCGAGTGGCGCAGTGGTCTAAGTGGTCTAGAGATCCTGGTTCAAATCCAGGCTCTGTCGTAGCCGGCCGCGACCGGGAGACCCATGGGGCGGCGCACAATTGGTCCAGGGTAGGGGAGGGAATGGCTGGCAGGGATGTAGCTCAGTTGGTAGAGCATGGCGTTTGCAACGCCAGGGTTGTGGGTTTGATTCCCACGGGGGGCCAGTATGAAACAATTATTTAAAAAAAAATATATATATATAATAATAATGTATGCACTCTGGATAAGAGCGTCTGCTAAATGACGTAAAATGTAAATGTTAATCTATCGCATCCCACAACTGTCCCAGACTATGTTTGGAATATTTATTTCTCGCACAGAAGGACAAGTTGACCAATAGAATAGGTCAACTTTTGTACTATGGGGGATAGTAGATTGACATAGGCTAGTGCTTTTGCTCTTGTTGGCTGACCAAAAGTAAATGTGGACAGTTTTTCTAACATCTTCAATATTACATTTACATTTTAGTCATTTAGCAGACGCTCTTATCCAGAGCGACTTACAGGAGCAATTAGGGTTAAGTGCCTTGCTTAAGGGCACATCGACAGATTTTTCACCTAGTCGGCTCGGGGATTAGAACCAGCGACCTTTCGGTTACTGGCACAACGCTCTTACCCACTAAGCTAATATGCGCCTCGGAATTCGAAAGAAGGACACACGCAGTTGCGTCCCCGATGTGTTTGTCTTCCCTTGTAGCCTACTTTGGAGCTGAGATAGATGTCTGTGAGAAGAACCCGATCACGTGATGGGCATTGGCTAATAAGAATTGAGATATTTGAGAGAGCCATGTGAGTGAGAGGTGCTTCGGAACACGCAGCCGGGAGAAGGGAATTATAATTATCATATTCAGCCCAAGGGCACAACCGCTACTGGCCGCAAAAGGCATTCATTTTTTTAATGGGCACTATAGGGATGCTGCTGGGAAATTGGAGGCATTATCAAGTGCTTGTCAAATTGTGAATGAGAGACTGATGAAGTGTGTGCAGCCTGTGCAAGAAACTAAGCAGAGCTCATGCCTTTCATGTGACTTTTTTCAAATCATCCTTAGAATGTATAAAAAATCTAAACATATAGCCCAAAGTTTGTATCACAACTAAAGTTGCATAAGTAACTCTAAATTAAGCATATAGGAGGACCTGTTTCTTTGTTAACCGCTCAACACAGAATAGCTGCATGTGTGCACTCCCTCAGAAATCGTTTGGAGAAAAAATCCTTTCTACTTTATTCAGCTATGTTCAATTGTATTCTTCATACTATAAAATAATGCCACGGAATTCTAAGCAAATCTTGTCTGCTATATGAACTAGTGTAGCCCGCAGCCATTTTGCATAGCCAGATCAGGACTTAACATAAGGACAACTCAGAGTATGCTATTCTGTTCTTCTGAAATAGACTACATTTTCTTCATATCATGTTACTTTAGACCTGTCTAAAATAAATAATGGATTTATTGTGATGGTGTAGGCTATATTAAATTGATTTATTATACTTTTTAAAATGTTGATGTTCCAAAGGTCTGCATCAGTGGCTTGTAGGCTATGCGTGGAAGCCAGGAGATGCTAAATGTGTTTATGTTAATTAGGGTCAATTACCGTGAGACCGGCAGTTATTTGCTTGACAATCACCGGCTGACAACATTTTATGACCGCCACAGCCCCCCTAAAGACACAACCCCCTAATATCACAACCCCCTAGTGAAAGTCTCCTCACCCTCTGTGACCTCTGCCATCGCCATGCCACAGTCAGAACCCCCTAATGCCACAACCCCATAAAGAGGTCTCAGCTCATTTCAGGACTGGAGGGGGCGTGACGAGATGCATGTCAACCCCCCAAACAGGAAATCTCACTGGTGTCTTTTGATCTGGTTAATCTGGTTACATTTGGGCGACAGCGAGTCTGAGACAGAGAGGGCATTACACACACACACACACACACACACACACACACACACACACACACACACACACACACACACACACCACATGCAAAAAAACATGGGGGAGGGGAACCAGATGCTTAATTTAACACAATTATTTTTTTTTCTCACATAAAATCTGATCCCAAAATCGGTTTACTGTAATGCTTTGTACTGAATGACACTGCATGCACGGCCTGCACACACACACACACACACATTCACACACACACACACACACACACGCACACACGCACACACACACACACACACACACACATATTAATTAAGGGAAGAGTGTTGCTCTGTGGTGTATATTCCAATGCGTCATTAAAGCCTGATGAAATTAATGACCTTTTCCCTGATCAGCCAACATGGACTCCTGGCAGAGTCTACAACACACAGAATGGATTAGAAGATGCTGAGCCCTCCATTTTACTCATCTTATCTGTTCACTAAGGGTTACTGTAGTCTTTGGCTGTGTCCCAAGAAAATATTGACACCCTGGATAAATATGAGCAAAAAATACTGTTTAAAATAAATAATTCAGATACTGAGCTACACTACATGACCAAAAGTATGTGGACACCTGCTCGTCGAACATCTCATTCCAAAACCATGGGCATTATTATGGAGTTGGTTCCCCCTTTGCTGCTAGATGTTGGAACATTGCTGCAGGGACTTGTTTCCATTCAGCCACAAGAGCATTAGTGAGGTCAGGCACTGATGTTGGGCGATTAGGCCTGGCTCGTAGTCAGCGTTCCAATTAATCCCAAACGTGTTCAATGGGGTTGAGGTCAGGGCTCTGTGCAGGCCAGTGAAGTTCTTCCACACCGATCTCGACAACCATTTCTGTATGGATCTCGCTTTGTGCATGCTGAAACAGGAAAGGGCCTTCCCCAAACTGTTACCATAAAGTTGGAAGCACAGAATAGTCTAGAATGTCATTGTATGCTGTAGGACCAGTGGATGTAAAAATAACCCCATACCTACTGTAAAATATGGTGGTGGATCTTTGATGTTATGGGGCTTTTTTTTGCTTCCACTGGTCCTGGGGCCCTTTTTAAGGTCACCGGCATCATGACCTTTACCCGGTACCAGGATAGTTCAGGCAAAACCCTGGTTGCCTCTGCCACGAGGCTGAAATTTGACTGCAAGTGGATCTTCCAGCAAGACAATAACCCCAAGCACACTTCAAAATCCACAAGAAAATTGTTAATTGGCCATAAAATCAACATTTTGCAATAGCCATGTCAGTATATGGACTTGAAACCCATTGAAAACCTGTGGTTTGAATTGAAGAGGGCAGTCCATAAGCGCAGATGAAGGATATCAAGGATCTGGAAGGATTCTATATAGAGCAATGGTCTAAGATCCCTCCTGTCACGATCGTCAGGGAGAGACCAAGGCGCAGCGTTGAATGCGAACATTATATATTTATTCAGAATGATCACACGATCAAAACAACAACGATAACGTGACGTCTACAGTATAACACATACCAAATCCGAACAAGAAACCACAAACACAAAGTGAAAGACAGACAGTTAAATATGGCTCCCAATCAGAGACAACCAGCTGACACTCGTTGCCTCTGATTGGGAGTCACTCAGGCCAACATAGATAGACAACGACTAGAACCTAAACAAAATAAACACCCTGGCTCAACATACGAGAGTCCCCAGAGCCAGGGCGTGACAGTACCCCCCCACAAAGGCGCGGACTCCGACCGCGCCAACCAACCACAACAGGGGAGGGACCGGGTGGGCACTCCGCCTCGGCGGCGGATCCGGCTCCGGACATGACCCAGGCACGGGTTGTGCTGGACTGACGACGCGCACCCATGGCTTGGTGCGTGGAGGAGGAACGGGCCTTACCAGGCTGACGACGCACACCGTAGGCTTGGTGCGTGGAGCAGGGACAGGCCGGACTGGGCTGACGAAGCACACCACTGACCTTGGTGCGGGGAGCAGGAACGGGCCGAGCCGGGCTGATGAAGCGCACCACTGCCTTGGTGCGGGGAGCAGGAATGGGCCGGACCGGGCTGACGAAGCGCACCCCTGACTTGGTGCGGGGAGCAGGAATGGGCCGGACCGGGCTGACGACGCGCACCACTGACTTGGTGCGGGGAGCAGGACTGGGCCGGACCGGGCTGACGACGCGCACCACTGACTTGGTGCGGGGAGCAGGAATGGGCCGGACCGGGCTGACGACGCGCACCACTGACTTGGTGCGGGGAGCAGGAACAGGCCGCGCCGGGCTGACGAAACGCACCACTGACTTGGTGGGAGTGGCAGGAACAGGCCGGACCGTACTGGGAACACACACCACTTGCCCTACGTGGGGATCAGGAACAGGCCGGACCGGACTGGCAACACACGCCAGTACCTCTCGCCGTGCCTCTACAACCTCCTTCCCCCTGGTGACCAGTGACTCCCGTAACCTGGCGGCCTCCTCTGCCAACCCGCTGGACCGCTCTATCGCGGCCTCCTGCTGCCCCGACGTCGTGAGCCCCCCTAAAAAAAATTCTGGGGGTCTCTCCTCCCCGTGGGCCAGGCCTCCATCGTTCTCGCCCAACTCTCGCTCCTCTGTCTCCAACTCCCGCCATTCAGCTCCTCAATGGGCTTGACCCAGTCGAAGCTCTTCCTCAACTGGTCCCAAGTCCACCCTCTCTGCTCCTCACTAGGCTTGACCCAGTCGAGGTTGCCACGGAGATCTGCTAGCGATGGCTCCTGGACACGCTGCTTGGTCTGGTTTTGGTGGTTTCTTCTGTCACGATCGTCAGGGAGAGACCAAGGCGCAGCGTTGAATGCGAACATTATATATTTATTCAGAATGATCACACGATCAAAACAACAACGATAACGTGACGTCTACAGTATAACACATACCAAATCCGAACAAGAAACCACAAACACAAAGTGAAAGACAGACAGTTAAATATGGCTCCCAATCAGAGACAACCAGCTGACACTCGTTGCCTCTGATTGGGAGTCACTCAGGCCAACATAGATAGACAACGACTAGAACCTAAACAAAATAAACACCCTTGCTCAACATACGAGAGTCCCCAGAGCCAGGGCGTGACACCTCCCAATGTCTTCTCCAACTCATAAAACATTTTAGAAAAAGGCACAGTGCCGTTATCCTCACAAGGTGAGGTATTGAAAGGTATTTAAAACAGGGGTGTCAATCATTTTGACCCCTATCTTTTTAAAAGTTTTTTTTATTATTACTTGTTAAACAAAATCTCTTTCTCTTATTGTAAAATAATATAATTTTCCAATTTTTTTGAGAGTTCAATATAGCTCAGTATTTAAGTTATTTATTTTATACAGTCATTTTTGTTCATCTTAATCCAGGATGTCAATAATTTCGGACACCACTGTAAATAGTGCACTACTTTTTGATCACAACAAGACTCTGGTCAAAAGTAGTGCACACTATAAAGAGAATATGGTGCCATTTCAGATGCAGCCTGTGTCTCACAGAGTCTTGTCTACTCTGCTCTTTCTCACAGAGGCTCTGACCCCATCCATCCAGTGAAAAAAGGACAACACCAACGTTTAGCGTACTATATCTTAATAACCCTACAGGTCCCCAGTACATCTCAGTGATGTGGTATTCGTGGCTTTGACTTGAAATACAGACAGCAACGAATGCAGCAAATGATTTACCAGGGAGGGAGGGAGGTTGTGTGTCAGTGTCTACAAGCCCTTCATAAATAGGATTTTGTGTCACTTCTGGTTACGTCCAGCAGAATTACCATGTGCAATTTACTAAAAGGGTGCACACACTTGCATAGTGACACACACACACACACACTTGCAAAGTGACACACACATACTTGCATAGTGACACACATGCGCACAAGTGCACACACGCGCACACACAGTCATTATATAACATTGAATGTTCGGCAGCCCAAGCATTAGATAACACTGCTCAGTGAACTAGGAGACCCTCAGACACCTCTGGCCAGACCACAGAGATAAAGAGATGAGCCATTTTAGACTCATAAGAAGAAAAAAAGATTCTGTCCCCAGACTCCCTAATATTCCTAATTCCTAATTCTGTGAGAAAAACAAACCAATCAATACACAGCCAATCAAAGGAAGGAAAGAGACAGACAACCAGATTCAGCCTTTAAACAGTACTGTACAAGATACAAAAATAATGATTTATTGCTTCCTTGATTCATCCACTTCACTGGCTGAAATGCACGGAAACTACACACACCAAAACAAGAAGCACATACTACACACACTCAAAGAGTCACATGACACACTCTAAAAGACGTAGTCATGGGCAAAAAGCCTTCTGAGACACAGCTGTTGTCTTGTGGCTGTGGAGTCACACAGTACAATCAGTTCCTGCAGCCTGGAGATTCTGGATGTCTTCCAAATGTTCCCTAAATCGCCCTATAAGCTCTGGTCAATAGTAGTGCACCACACAGGGAATAGGATGCCATTCGGCACCACCGAATGTTTTCTTCCCTCTTGGACAGGGATGTTATCACGTAAGAGGGAAAAGGCCAGTGGGTGGCAATCAATGGAGTTCAGGCTGTTTCACTGTGGTTTCACTGAGCCACTTCAGAGAGGGAGGGTTAACAGAGGCCAATCACCCACAGTCCCATTGCAATTCCATGATCAAACGCAATCTCCTCGCTAGCTATTCTGCTCTTCAGTCTTCAGGGTAGGTGGAACTCTTTTGACTAGACTAATTACCAAGTACACCGAGGAGCTGCTGGATGAGATGACCTATCTTTCGTCCTTCCATTTTACAGCCTTTTCTGGGTATCCTGAATTGGAGCCGCCTCAGCTCAAAGCCCATGTATTAAGAGCAGCGAAATCGTACGTCAGGCATACGCAGATAAGACACTATTGAAGAGAGGGATCCCCACATACTGATGACATTCAAGACAGAGGAATGAGATTAACCACAGAAGATACTATGTGATGTCATGGTTGAAGAGTAAGCATATGAAAAGTATATAAGAAAACTTCAAGAAACACAATCAAAGTATCTATCAAAAACCATCTGATTTGATGTCTTACTGTATGTTATAAACCAATAGTATTCCAAAGAGCTGAAATGTAAACACTACAAGCCATTATATACTGTATCCCTCGCTTTGGTTTAATCAGTGCACATTTGAGATTACCTTGAAGTGAATACCACATTTAGCTAATCAGATAAATTAGGAATAGCAATAGTATACATGTTGTATTATACCGTTGGCAATAACACAATAATAATAATAATAATAATAATAATAATAATAATAATACAATAATAACGCAATAATAATAATAATAATAATAATTCAATAATAACGCCATAATAATAAGTATAATAATAATAATAATACAATAATAACGCCATAATAATAAAAATAATAATACTAATAATAATGCCATAATAATAATAATAATAATAATAATAATAATAATAATAATAATAATAATAATAATAATAATAATAATAACACAATAAAGCACATTTTCTGGCTTGAGACACACAGCTACATATCTCAGACCTACTTCTCCAAACCCCAGCCACTTGCTGCCGTCTTCACACACGTTTAGATTAGTGTAGGCAGACCGTCAGCGACAGACAAAGACGGTGCTGCTGGGAAATCAGCTGTCTCCCTCCCTTTCATCCATCCCAGCGAGCGTAGGGACACAATGTGAAGCTGGTTGCTAGGTGACCACTGAGCCGTATTACGACATGCCCTGGACATCCAGCAGCATGTGTAATGAACCAACAGGTCCCCACCATGGCTAATGAGATTGTATTTATATTCTAGTAGTAAGAATGTATTTACAAGAATCACAATTAGCCAATGAATGGGCAGTATAATGATTCTACTGTCTATTCATTGGGTAATAATGGGGATTCTTGTAAATACATTTACCTTTTTTTCAGACTCAACATCCCCTGTTGTCCCTTTAGGGAGTATGGTAACAATGTTACACTGAACAAGGTCATCAGTCCAAAGCCTGGATTGAATTACTTACTACAATATCGACAAATAAACAATTAAGAGACAGTTGGCCATGTTAGTACATTGCTACCGTACGTATCCACACAATTTACTTTCCTCCTATCCTCAAAGTAGGTTACGCCAACAAGCAGAGTTCTTTATTTTAGTGACAGGTTGTGTGGTTATTAGGCCATGAGGTATGCTCTGCAGTGTCTCTGGGCGGCTGTCAACACAGAACAACTCACTGTCCATGAGATAGTCACAGAGACGAGCAGAGCAGAGCACTGCAGTAAGGACTGGCGAGGGCAGGCTTAGTCCAACATCAATACAAGCTCCACAGTACCAGGCAAAGAGAGAGAAGGGTGTTTGGAAACAACAATCATTGATATGAGGGGAGCACTCGTTTAAATATACCTGTAAGTTGCAATGAATCTTTGATTTTCTTTCTCTTATACAGTGAGGGAAAAAAGTATTTGATCCCCTGCTGATTTTGTACGTTTGCCCACTGACAAAGAAATGATCAGTCTATAATTTTAATGGTAGGTTTATTTGAACAGTGAGAGACAGAATAACAACAAACAAATCCAGAAAAACGCATGTCAAATATGTTATACATTGATTTGCATTTTAATGAGGGAAATAAGTATTTGACCCCCTCTCAATCAGAAAGATTTCTGGCTCCCAGGTATCTTTTATACAGGTAACGAGCTGAGATTAGGAGCACACTCTTAAAGGGAGTGCTCCTAATCTCAGCTTGTTATCTGTATAAAAGACACCTGTCCACAGAAGCAATCAATCAATCAGATTCCAAACTCTCCACCATGGCCAAGACCAAAGAGCTCTCCAAGGATGTCAGGGACAAGATTGTAGACCTACACAAGGCTGGAATGGGCTACAAGACCATCGCCAAGCAGCTTGGTGAGAAGGTGACAACAGTTGGTGCGATTATTCGCTAATGGAAGAAACACAAAATAACTGTCAATCTCCCTCGGCCTGGGGCTCAATGCAAGATCTCACCTCGTGGAGTTGCAATGATCATGAGAACGGTGAGGAATCAGCCCAGAACTACGCGGGAGGATCTTGTCAATGATCTCAAGGCAGCTGGGACCATAGTCACCAAGAAAATAATTGGTAACACACTTCGCCGTGAAGGACTGAAATCCTGCAGCGCCCACAAGGTCCCCCTGCTCAACAAAGCACATATACAGGGCCGTCTGAAGTTTGCCAATGAACATCTGAATGATTCTGAGGAGAACTGGGTGAAAGTGTTGTGGTCAAATGAGACCAAAATCGAGCTCTTTGGCATCAACTCAACTCGCCTATGACCCCAAGAACACCATCGCCACCGTCAAACATGGAGGTGGAAACATTATGATTTGGGGGTGTTTTTCTGCTAAGGGGACAGGACAAGTTCACCACATCAAAGGGACGATGGGCGGGGCCATGTACCGTCAAATCTTGGGTGAGAACCTCCTTCCCTCAGCCAGGGCATTGAAAATGGGTTGTGGATGGGTATTCCAGCATGACAATGACCCAAAACACACGGCCAAGGCAACAAAGGAGTGGCTCAAGAAGAAGCACATTAAGGTCCTGGAGTGGCCTAGACAGTCTCCAGACCTTAATCCCATAGAAAATCTGTGGAGGGAGCTGAAGGTTCGAGTTGCCAAACGTCAGCCTCGAAACCTTAATGACTTGGAGAAGATCTGCAAAGAGGAGTGGAACAAAATCCCTCCTGAGATGTGTGCAAACCTGGTGGCCAACTACAAGAAACGTCTGACCTCCGTGACCCTGGACAACACCCTGTCGTTCTCCACTAACATCAAGGCGGTGACCCGATCCTGTAGGTTCATGCTCTACAACATTCGGAGAGTACGACCCTGCCTTACACAGGAAGCGGCACAGGTCCTAATCCAGGCACTTGTCATCTCCCGTCTGGATTACTGCAACACGCTGTTGGCTGGGCTCCCTGCCTGTGCCATTAAACCCCTACAACTCATCCAGAATGCCGCAGCCCGTCTGGTGTTCAACCTTCCCAAGTTCTCTCACGTCACCCCGCTCCTCCGCACACTCCACTGGCTTCCAGTTGAGGCTCGCATCTGCTACAAGACCATGGTGCTTGCCTACGGAGCTGTGAGGGGAACGGCACCTCCGTACCTTCAGGCTCTGATCAGTCCCTACACCCAAACGAGGGCATTGCGTTCATCCACCTCTGGCCTGCTGGCTCCCCTACCTCTGCGGAAGCACAGTTCCCGCTCAGCCAAGTCAAAACTGTTCGCTGCTCTGGCACCCCAATGGTGGAACAAGCTCCCTCACGATGCCAGGACAGTGGAGTCACTCACCACCTTCCGGAGACATTTGAAACCCCACCTCTTTAAGGAATACCTGGGATAGGATAAAGTAATCCTTCCACCCCCCCCATAAACTTTTTTTCCCTCACTGTAGCAACATTCCTTACTTAGTGATCGGGGGGGAATCTATACAGTAGAGTAACGCAATATTATTTTTGATGATATTATATCGATTTCATGACTCCGAGTATCGATTCTCCCCAACAACAAAATTTTTTTTGTTAACGTTAGCCAGCGCTAGTCAACTCCACCTGCACCAAAACTCAGATATTTCTCCTTCTCTAGCTTGTTCTCCATCTTCTTTTTCAATAGTGAGCCAACATGTTTTCAGCACTTTTATTTCCACGGCTGATCAAAACTCATTTTCTCATGCTCTCTTGTCTCTCTGCAGCAGACATGGTGAGCAATATGTTTGGAACATCGAATCCCAATAAAATCGCAGTATCGAAACTGCAATACATATAGAGTCGTGAGAATCATGAGAATCGCAATACATATCATATCAGTACCTAAGTACCGTGATAATATCGTATCGTGAGGTCCCTGGCAATCCCCAGCCCTAGTCCTCATAGACCAGACTGACAGATGTTTTGGCTTGCACCTTCCTCAGTGAGTGTGTTCTCACAGTACCACACCAGAACAACCCCAGACTGACACAAACTGGCTCAGCTGGAGGACAAAGGCTCAGGAGAGTGATGACATCTATGATGTAGAGCAGCATCGCACCTTGCCAGTTCATCACACACACACACACACACACACACACACACACACACACACACACACACACACACACACACACACACACACACACACACACACACACACACACGCTGCACCTTCACACTGAAAATATGTTCCTTCTTCACACACACATACACAAACATACCTTCACCCACCTCCCACCCTCACACACACACACTGTGCCCTTTCACACTGGAATCTGTTCCTGTGAGGAACATAACGTCAGTGCTAAACATATGCTTGATTCTAGGTTATTTCAAGCAGCTGCTGTTGTTCTCTGTGAGAGGAGAGAAAGCCACACATAGATAAGAGCATTAGAGAGCCACTGCAAAGAGCTTCTGTATTGTTGGGAGGATACACTGAGGCTGTTGCATCCCAAATGGCACCTTATTCCATATCCCTATATAGTACACTATTTTTGAACAGGGCCCATTCATAGCAGTTTACTATTTTCTTAGCTATTAGGGGGAAAGGGGGATACCTAGTCAGTTGTAAAACTGAATGCATTCAACTGAAATGTGTCTTCCGCATCTAACCCAACCCCTCTGAATCAGAGAGGTGCGGAGGGCTACCTTAAACGACATCCACGACTTCGGTGCCCGGGGAAAAGTGGGTTAACTGCCTTGCTCAGGGGCAGAACGACAGATTTCTACCTTGTCAGCTCGGGGATTCGATCCAGCAAACTTTGGGTTACTGTCCCAACACTCCTACCCGCCAGGCTACCATCCACCCCCCCAGGCTAGCTATACTTTCAATTGGTTAAATTGCCTGAATACATTGTATTGTGTATGTAAAATACAGGATGTGGTGTGATCACTAAACCTTAGAATATGTGGAGGCCCATTTGGCCATGGCCATTCAGACCAGCAGTATTGTCACATTATATCCACTACCAGAGCCATGCATACATATTTATGTCAATACACGTCCACTAAGTGCATTTACAAACCATATTACAACCTGCTGTGTGACCCTAAGCGCTTCCCGTGTCCATTAACCTACAGTAGTACCTCAGTAATTCATTCTGCAATCAGCATTCGTCTAAATACATACAGCCACTTCATTTCTACTGCTGTGTGTGTACCTCCTGGATAGGTTGGTGTTTATGCAGACTGAAAGCTCATTTGGACCAAATGCTGAATAACTCCATGAGCATAGAAGAGGAGCTGACACAAGCTCACTACAGAAGTCTACTTACAGGGCTTTGACAGAACGCAGTGCTGTCTGTGTGCAAAGACAACGACAATGGAGAGAAAGAGAGAGGAAAGTAAAGGGAGACATGAGATACAGCATCCTGAATGGGGTGTATTCCATATATATAATCAGCAGCATGTGGTGTGGGTATTTTCTTCCCAGAATGCAGCCAAGCCATGGTGCTAAAGTAAACCAACAAGTTGTAATACAGAACATCTGAACTTCAGCACCACTGAAGCGGACAGCGACATAATGTGAATCTCAGAATGGCGCCGGAGGAGATGGCTGCCGTTTAACGGGCTCCTAAGCAATTGTGCTATTGTGTGTGTTTTTGTACATAATGTTTCTGCCACCGTCTCTTATGACCGAAAAGAGCTTCTGGATATCAGGACAGCGATTACTCACCTCGTACTGGACGAAGATTTTTTTCTTTAGCGAGTCGGACGTGAAGGATTTTCTTCAGACACCCGACAAGGCCCAAATCCCCGTCATTCACATGAGAAAGAGACGGAGATATCGAGGACGTCAGTCGGGGTACCTTGTAAGGATCCGATGGCGAGTGGGTAATCTGCCTCTACCATCAGTCCTATTAACCAACGTACAATCATTGGATATCATTGCCGCTTTCAAGGAGTGGGACTATAACCCGGACGCTTATAAGAAATCCCGCTATGCCCTCTGACGAACCATCAAACAGGCAAAGCGTCAATACAGGACTAAGATTGAATCGTACTACATCGGATCCGACACTCATCGGATGTGGCAGGGCTTGCAAACTATTACAGACTACAAAGGGAAGCACAGCCGCGAGATGCCCAGTGATACGAGCCTACCAGACGAGCTAAATTACTTCTATGCTCGCTTCGAGGCAAGCAACACTGAAGCACGCATGAGAGCATCAGCTGTTCCGGACAACTGTGTGATCACGCTCTCCGTAGCTGATGTGAGTGTAACCGGTGTGAAATGGCTAGCTAGTTAGCGGTGCGCGCTAGTAGCATTTCAATCGGTGACGTCACTCGCTCTGAGACCTTGAAGTAGTTGTTTCCCTTGCTCTGCAAGGGCCGCGGCTTTTGTGGAGCGACGGGTAACGGTGCTTCGAGGGTGACTGTTGTCGATGTGTGCAGACGGTCCCTGGTTCAAGCCCAGGTAGGGGTGAGGAGAGGGACGGAAGCAACACTGTTACATTGTAAGACCTTTAAACAGGTCAACATTCACAAGGCCACAGGGCCAGACGGATTACCAGGACGTGTTCTCCGAGCATGCGCTGACCAACTGGCAAGTGTCTTCAACGAAATGTTCAACCTGTCCCTGACTGAGTCTGTAATACCAACATGTTTCAAGCAGACCACTATGCTATTCATTGACTACAGCTCAGGGTTCAACACCATAGTGCCTTCAAAGCTCATCACTAAGCTAAGGACCCTGGGACTAAACACCTCCCTCTGCAACTGGAACCTGGACTTCCTGACGGGCCGCCCCCAGGTGGTAAGGGTAGCTAACAACACATCTGCCACACTGATCCCCAACACCGGGGCCCCTCAGGGGTGCGTGCTCAGTCCCCTCCTGAACTCCCTGTTCACCCATGACTGCATGGCCAGGCACGACTCCAACATCATCATTAAGTTTGCCGACGACACAACAGTGGTAGGCCTGATCACCGACAACGATGAGACAGCCTATAGGGAGGAGGTCAGAGACCTGGCCGTGTGGTGCCAGGATAACAACCTCTCCCTCAATGTGATCAAGACAAAGGAGACTAAAGGAAAAAGAGGACCGAGCACACCCCCATTCTCATCGACAGGGCTGTAGTGGAGCAGGTTGAGAGCTTCAAGTTCCTTGGTGTCCACATCACCAATAAGCTATCATGGTCCAAACACACCAAGACAGTCGTGAAGAGGGCACGACAAAGCCTATTCCCCCTCAGGAGACTGAAAAGATTTGGCATGGGTCCTCAGATCCTCAAAACATTCTACAGATGCACCATCGAGAGCATCCTGACTGGTTGCATCACTGCCTGGTATGGCAACTGCTCGGCCTTCGACCGCAAGGCACTACAGATGGTAGTGCATACGGCTCAGTACATCACTGGGGCCAAGCTTCCTGCCATCCAGGACCTTTATACCAGGCGGTGTCAGAGGAAGGCCCTAAAGATTGTCAAAGACTCCAGCCACCCTAGTCATAGGCAGCACGGCAAGCAGAGCACCAAGTCTAGGTCCAAAAGGCTTCTTAACAGCTTCTATCCCCAAGCCATAAGACTCCTGAACAGCTAATCAAATGGCTACCCAGACTTTTGCATTGTTCCCCCCCACCCCCTCTTTTTCGCTGCTGCTACTCTCTGTTTATTATCTATGCATAGTCACTTTAGCCCTACCTACATGTACATATTACCTCAATTACCTTGACTAACCTGTGTCCCCGCACATTGACTCTGTACCGGTACCCCCTGTATATAGCCTCGTTACTGTTATTTTACTGCTGCTCTTTAATTGTTTTTCATTTGTATATTTTAGTTATCTATTTTTTACTTAACACTTATTTTTCATAAAACTGCATTGTTGGTTCAGGGCTTGTAAGTAAGCATTTCACTTTAAGGTCTACACCTGTTGTATTCGGTGCATGTGACAAATAACATTTTATTTTATTTGAGTGGACAACATTTACAACTTGGTATTGGTATTTTATTAGGATGTTGCGAAAGCAGCAGCTACTCTTCCTGGGGTCCACAAGAAACATGACACATGACATAATACAGAACATTAATAGACAAGAACAGCTCAAGGACAGAACTACTGTCAAAGAGGACACCAGTGGATCACCACAATAACATGGGCTAAAGTGTCACAACAGGTTACTGGGCTTTATGCCTGGAACAGCCAACTACATATCAGCATTGGTCTGCTTTTTCAGAGGAAGTCCTGGCTGGCTCTCATCTGTAATAAAAGGAGCTGCCAAAACCAGAGCTTCCAGAACCAGAGCTAGCAGAACCAGAGCTTCCAGAACCAGAGCTAGCAGAACCAGAGCTGACAGAACCAGAGCTGCCAGAACCAGAGCTAGCAGAACCAGAGCTTCCAGAACCAGAGCTAGCAGAACCAGAGCTTCCAGAACCAGAGCTTCCAGAACCAGAACTAGCAGAACCAGAGCTAGCAGAACCAGAGCTTCCAGAACCAGAGCTAGCAGAACCAGAGCTTCCAGAACCAGAGCTAGCAGAACCAGAGCTTCCAGAACCAGAGCTAGCAGAACCAGAGCTAGCAGAACCAGAGCTTCCAGAACCAGAGCTTCCAGAACCAGAGCTAGCAGAACCAGAGCAGACAGAACCAGAGCTTCCAGAACCAGAGCTAGCAGAACCAGAGCTGACAGAACCAGAGCTTCCAGAACCAGAGCTAGCAGAACCAGAGCTGACAGAACCAGAGCTTCCAGAACCAGAGCTAGCAGAACCAGAGCTGACAGAACCAGAGATTCCAGAACCAGAGCTAGCAGAACCAGAGCAGACAGAACCAGAGCTTCCAGAACCAGAGCTAGCAGAACCAGAGCTGACAGAACCAGAGCTTCCAGAACCAGAGCTAGCAGAACCAGAGCTGACAGAACCAGAGCTTCCAGAACCAGAGCTAGCAGAACCAGAGCTTCCAGAACCAGAGCTTCCAGAACCAGAGCTGACAGAACCAGAGCTGACAGAACCAGAGCTTCCAGAACCAGAGCTAGCAGAACCAGAGCTAGCAGAACCAGAGCTTCCAGAACCAGAGCTAGCAGAACCAGAGCTTCCAGAACCAGAGCTAGCAGAACCAGAGCTAGCAGAACCAGAGCTTCCAGAACCAGAGCTTCCAGAACCAGAGCTAGCAGAACCAGAGCTGACAGAACCAGAGATTCCAGAACCAGAGCTAGCAGAACCAGAGCAGACAGAACCAGAGCTTCCAGAACCAGAGCTAGCAGAACCAGAGCTGACAGAACCAGAGCTTCCAGAACCAGAGCTAGCAGAACCAGAGCTGACAGAACCAGAGCTTCCAGAACCAGAGCTAGCAGAACCAGAGCTGACAGAACCAGAGATTCCAGAACCAGAGCTAGCAGAACCAGAGCAGACAGAACCAGAGCTTCCAGAACCAGAGCTAGCAGAACCAGAGCTGACAGAACCAGAGCTTCCAGAACCAGAGCTAGCAGAACCAGAGCTGACAGAACCAGAGCTTCCAGAACCAGAGCTAGCAGAACCAGAGCTTCCAGAACCAGAGCTTCCAGAACCAGAGCTGACAGAACCAGAGCTGACAGAACCTTGAGCTGACAGAACCAGAGCTGACAGAACCAGAGCTGACAGAACCTTGAGCTGACAGAACCAGAGCTAACAAAACCAGAGCTTCCAGAACCAGCGCTGACAGACCCAGAGCTGACAGATCCTTGAGCTGACAGAACCAGAACTACCAAAACTAGAGATGACAGAACCAGAGCTGACAGAACCTTGAGCTGACAGAACCAGAACTACCAAAACTAGAGCTTCCAGAACCATAGCTTCCAGAACCAGAGCTGACAGAACCAGAGCTTCCAGAACCAGAGCTGACAGAACCAGAGCTGGCAGAACCTTGAGCTGACA
The DNA here is from genome assembly GCF_020615455.1 of Coregonus clupeaformis. Classification (NCBI taxonomy): domain Eukaryota; kingdom Metazoa; phylum Chordata; class Actinopteri; order Salmoniformes; family Salmonidae; genus Coregonus; species Coregonus clupeaformis. The sequence continues at coordinate 11,650,700 of NC_059210.1, forward strand.
GAACATTTACATTTACATTTTAGTCATTTAGCAGAAGCTCTTATCCAGAGCGACTTACAGTTAGTGCATACATTATTTTATCGAACCCACAACCCAGGCGTTGCAAACGCCATGCTCTACCAACTGAGCTACATCCCCTGCCGGCCAAATCCCTCCCCTACCCTGGACGACGCTGGGCCAATTGTGCGCGCCGCCCCATGGGTCTCCCGGTCGAGAACCAGAGCTAACAAAACCAGAGCTTCCAGAACCAGAGCTGACAGACCCAGAGCTGACAGATCCTTGAGCTGACAGAACCAGAGCTTCCAGAACCAGAGCTGACAGAACCAGAGCTGACAGAACCAGAGGCCACCCAAAGACAACAACACGGCAGAGAATAGGCTCACATCACTGCTAACAGTGAAAAGAACAAGGGATAGTAACACATCACAGCTAGAGTGAAGGGAATAAGAGACAGACCACTCTGTGGATCCAGACACGCCAATCTATCAGAGAGTACAGTGAGGGAAAAAAGTATTTGATCCCCTGCTGATTTTGTACGTTTGCCCACTGACAAAGAAATGATCAGTCTATAATTTTAATGGTAGGTTTATTTGAACAGTGAGAGACAGAATAACAACAAAAAAATCCAGAAAAACGCATGTCAAAAATGTTATAAATTGATTTGCATTTTAATTAGGGAAATAAGTATTTGACCCCCTCTCAATCAGAAAGATTTCTGGCTCCCAGCTGCTTGGTGAGAAGGTGACAACAGTTGGTGCGATTATTTGCTAATGGAAGAAACACAAAAGAACAGTCAATCTCCCTCGGCCTGGGGCTCCATGCAAGATCTCACCTCGTGGAGTTGCAATGATCATGAGAACGGTGAGGAATCAGCCCAGAACTACACGGGAGGATCTTGTCAATGATCTCAAGGCAGCTGGGACCATAGTCACCAAAAAACAATTGGTAACACACTACGTCGTGAAGGACTGAAATCCTGCAGCGCCCGCAAGGTCCCCCTGCTCCAGAAAGCACATATACAGGGCCGTCTGAAGTTTGCCAATGAACATCTGAATGATTCAGAGGAGAACTGGGTGAAAGTGTTGTGGTCAGATGAGACCAAAATCGAGCTCTTTGGCATCAACTCAACTCGCCGTGTTTGGAGGAGGAGGAATGCTGCCTATGACCCCAAGAACACCATCCCCACCGTCAAACATGGAGGTGGAAACATTATGCTTTGGGGGTGTTTTTCTGCTAAGGGGACAGGACAACTTCATCGCATCAAAGGGACGATGCACGGGGCCATGTACCGTCAAATCTTGGGTGAGAACCTCCTTCCCACAGCCAGGGCATTGAAAATGGGTCGTGGATGGGTATTCCAGCATGACAATGACCCAAAACACACGGCCAAGGCAACAAAGGAGTGGCTCAAGAAGAAGCACATTAAGGTCCTGGAGTGGCCTAGCCAGTCTCTAGACCTTAATCCCATAGAAAATCTGTGGAGGGAGCTGAAGGTTTGAGTTGCCAAACGTCAGCCTCGAAACCTTAATGACTTGGAGAAGAACAAAATCCCTCCTAAGATGTGTGCAAACCTGGTGGCCAACTACAAGAAACATCTGACCTCTGTGATTGCCAACAAGGGTTTTGCCACCAAGTACTAAGTCATGTTTTGCATAGGGGTCAAATACTTATTTCCCTCATTAAAATACAAATCAATTTATAACATTTTTGACATGCGTTTTTCTGGATTTTTTTGTTGTTATTCTGTCTCTCATTGTTCAAATAAACCTACCATTAAAATTATAGACTGATCATGTCTTTGTCAGTGGGCAAACGTACAAAATCAGCAGGGGATCAAATACTTTTTTCCTTCACTGTATATCCCCAGAGAAGCACCCTTTCTCCCTGATATGCTATAAACCCTACATCCCCATCCCCAAGGCCATCCACATCTCCAGCATTGAACCATTACACTGGGGGGTTTACTAGTAGACTGCAAGGTCACTGGAGGTGGTCTGTTCTGGTGGGGATGACTGAGAAGAGCAGAACAGAACACCAAACACACAAGACTAAACTGTTGATTCCCGGGAGGGAATGCTTTTATTTTCTTAACAAGACTAAGGATAGGCTGGATTTCCAGGGAACACTTTATGTCATGCCATCATTATAGTTGACAGCAACTCACTGTAGCGCTATATAATAGTTCATATGAAGTACTGTACATGCATGGTTAGTTAGATTAAATCAAATTAAGATCAAATCCTATTCTGAGGAATGATCACCAAATAGATTGTGAAGTGTGTCCACTTCCCATGACTAATATAATAGCGCAATAACAACTTTGAATTCAAAGGGACAATCCCCTGGGACTATCGCTATCTCATCTTTACAGCATTATGGAGAGTCGTAGGATGATATTAGTTTTAGCTGCAAGCCACCCTTGTGCTCTATTCTAGTTCATCTTTTGTTATTTTCCCTTTTTGTGTTACATCATGGCCACGCTGCTCTGACAGTTGATCATAAAAGCACAAGCTGTCCATGGATTATCAGAACCTAATGAGTCCATGAACACTGTGTCTGCATGCTGTATGAACACATAATCATTATCTACCCTCCTTTCTCCCTCATACTAAATGACTTCAACCCATCTCTATTGAAGTGACACTGAAGAACACTGACACTGATGAAACTCAGGATGTGCATATAAAACATTCTCACAGCACACAGATCGAGGCCTGAGTGAGTTTAGAATTTTGCAAACAGACCCTGTGGTGGTCAAGTGTTAGACAATGTAGTAAATAAATAAAGAATTTAGGTGAGGTGGTGCTGTCCTGACGAACTAAAGATAAATCCACGGCAAGAAGAATATACATTTAGCAGACGCTCTTATCCAGAGCGACTAGGATTAAGTGCCTTGCTCAAGGGCACATTGACAGATGTTTCACCTATTCAGCATGGGGATTCGAACCAGTGACCTTTTGCTTACTGACCCAATGGTCTTAACAGCTAGGTTACCTGTTAGCCAATATGTGTTCAACCTAATCCATAGTGGCTGCTGCTTGACTTACCCTGGAATTAAACTGATAAACCAATACGCTTTGTTATGTTTTGTGAAACAATGGTGAAACTGAGATTTCAGGCTATGCTTGGGTATGAACTCAATCACCTTACAACCAAAAAGATGAATCGAACTGGACAGTGTATGGAAGTGACTCTAAACACAACTCTGAGGACAGTACCGTAGCTAAGGGGAGTAGACAGAGCATCAGCCACCATAAGACGAGGTGCAACCAAAAACCATAATCTCTTTCAACACAGTAGCTTAGTCGTCCGTATTTCAGCAATAACAGAATGACGATTTCTCAGTAGGTCAGTGCATTGTGGAACTTTCTGGAGCTTACCCAGACTTTTATAACTCATTTTCAGAGGTCCAGTTGATTTGGAGGCTCAGAAAACTATGCCATAATGTACTGTCCTAATGATTTTCTGGGTCAAACAAAACTCCCTCGATGCTAAATGGAGAAAAAACTACTTGTCAGGACCACATTCATATATGTAATCAGGCAGACCTCCTCTCATCCAGTTTTAAACAGATCATCACAAATCCTTCATTAGCATGCTCTTCAAACTGAAAAGGATTATTCCACAGCTCAAGTCCAGGAATGAACATGTGATTCCTCACATCCTATCTCCCTGCCTCCTTCTCAACCATATTGGATAAGAAGGTCCAAGGTCCCTCCCCTAACACCCTCTTCTCCAATGCCTTTTGACGAGGAGGCAAGGAGAAGAAGATGCAAACAGTAGAGGAAAGATGAATTGAGAACGAGCCTCTGTTCCCTTACCTCGATGAGGAAGTCTCCGTTGCGAAGCCCCGCCCGCCACGCGACCCCGCCCTCGTCCACAGACTCCAGGTACTGCAGGGCGGGGAAGGCGGGTGTAGGGGTGAACTCCTCGATGGGCGTGTCCGCTGGAGGGGTGGGTGATCAGGTAAAGTCAGAGACAGAGAAAGGGTGAGAAAGGCAAGGTAGTAACACCACTGCCTGGGACAGTATCATTATTACACATTATTACACATATGTTATAGAGTTCATTCAACAACACATCACCTCATGAACTTCAACATAACAGTGTAATGTACAACAGACACCTATGAATGATAACATTCAAAACAGACGGTATCAGGGAAATGGAGAACATATTTTACTGGACCAAATATAATGAGGATGTTGCCAACTGTGTTGCATACACATGTACATGGAAGATACACATAAATACAGTGCGTTCGGAAAGTATTCAGACCTCTTGACTTTTTCCACATTTTGTTACGTTACAGCCTTATTCTAAAACAGTCAATACCCCATAATGACAAAGCAAGAACAGGTTTTTAGAAATTTTTGCACATTTGTTAAAGAAATTTAAACTGAAATATCACATTTACATAAGTATTCAGACCCTTTACTCAGTATTTGTTGAAGCACCTTTGGCAGGGATTACAGCCTCAAGTCTTCTTGGGTATGACGCTACAAGCTTGGCACACCTGTATTTGGGGAGTTTCTCCCATTCTTCTCTGCAGATCCTCTCAAGCTCTGTCAGGTTGGATGGGGAGCGTCACTGCACAGCTATTTTTAGGTCTCTCCAGAGAGGTTAGATCGGGTTCAAGTCCGGGCTCTGGCTGGGCCACTCAAAGACATTCAGAGACTTGTCCTGAAGCCACTCATGCGTTGTCTTGGCTGTGTGCTTAGGGTTATTGTCCTGTTGGAAGGTGAACCTTCGCCCCAGTCTGAGGTCCTGAGCACTCTGGAGCAGGTTTTCATCAAGGATCTCTCTGTACTTTGCTCTGTTAATCTTTCCCTCGATCCTGACTAGTCTCCCAGTCCCTGCTGCTGAAAAACATCCCCACAGCATGATGCTGCCACCACCATGCTTCACTGTAGGGATGGTGCCAGGTTTCCTCCAGACGTGACGCTTGGCATCCAAACTTATTCCATTTAAGAATGATGGAAGGCACTGTGTTCTTGGGGACCTTCAATGTTGCAAAAAAAAATGGGTACCCTTCCCCAGATCTGTGCCTCCACACAATCCTGTCTCGGAGCTCTACAGAGAATTCCTTCGACCTCATGGCTTGGTTTTTGCTCTGACATGCACAGTGGGACCTTGTATAGACAGGTGTGTGCCTTTCCAAGTCATGTCCAATGAATTGAATTTACCACAGGTGGACTCAAGTTGTAGAAACATCTCAAGGATGATCAATGGAAACAGGTTGCACTTGAGCTCAATTTCGAGTCTCATATCAGAGGGTCTGAATACTTATGTAAATAAGGTATTTCTGTTTGTATTTTTTATTTTTGCAAACATTTCTAAAAACTGTTTTCATTTTGTCATTATGGGGTATTGTGTGTAGATTGATGAGGGAAAAAAACAATTTAATCAATTTTAGAATAAGGCTGTAACGTAACAAAATGTGAAAAAAGTCAAGGGGTCTGAATACTTTCTGAATGCACTGTATGCATGTAGAAAACAGTGGCCTAATCATGCTGTCTGGACAGAGACAGAGACCGTGGGCTGGGATGGGGCTGGAGTGGAAGTTTGGAGCTACAGAGAGATGCATCACTAACCCCTCCACTCTGGTCCAAATAAACTCCCTGCATTGTATGATTCAGTAGTGTTTGTGTGTGTGTGTGTGTGTGTGTGTGTGTGTGTGTGTGTGTGTGTGTGTGTGTGTGTGTGTGTGTGTGTGTGTGCAAGCCAATAAAAGCATACAAATATCAGCAAAGCCGCATCAAAGTTGACTTTATTTTAGATGTTGCAGATTGTTACAGATGTTACAAGAACACTGTGTAGCATCTTTCTCCTGCAGAACTGAAGTCACTGCAGCTCAAAGAAACCGCTGGTGACAAGTGACACTTGCAATAAATCAGCCATGTGCTTCAAGAAAACTCCAAGGGCAGTGGGTAGTCTGCTCATTCAATACAGCTTACATTAATGCACATAAAGTAGCTTATAATAATGTATATTATCTGGAGCAGAGGCACAGGCTCTGGGTATTAGATTTGAATTAAATGGACAAATAATGTCGTTGAGAGTAGCCTCAGATCCATCAGTTTGTGATGGAGAAGCTGTTTAGGTAAACAGAATATCACTAGGTGTTTGTTTATTCTAGGCTCCTAAAATAAACTTATTATGGTGGTCACACAAAACATGACAAGGAGCAGAGCTGACTTGTGAATGAGCTACAAAACTATCACTGATATGAGATCTGTCGCCAACAGAAAAAAGTATTGGAATTTCTACTGAAGTAAGTGGGTGTACAACACAGCATGGGGTGGATAATAAGCAATATGTGCGTGATTCTCATCACTGACGCGACCGTGGACCGGGGATGCAACATGAACATAACAAGGGAGGAACAGACACTGACTGAGTGAGTGCGTCTCTTGGTCCGTCAGTCTCCTACCTTTCGCCCCTCGCAGCACAAACCCGAATCCCTCATTATCCTTCTTCTGTAGAACTACCGTCTTCTCGTCAATAACACAGTTGCTGTGGAGAGAATTCCGCGCAAAGCGACCGTTATTACTACATCCTGGCATCCTCATCATGGCCACAGCTGCTCGCCCCGAGTGCTTCATTACGACAGCTCGTCGGTTGCACAACGCATTAATCAACTATAATGAACAGTGCTGCACACAATGTGACAGCGACACCGTCACCGTGAACCTCCAAAGAACGAGTCCACCTCGGCAGAAAACGTTGCAGTTGTGGCACGGGGAAAAATAAACTAACGGCAGGAGCCGGCGACAGAGCTAGGTTGTCGGTAGAGAGAAACATTTCCACCCAAAGAGGAAAACCACAAGCGGCAAACATGAGAGAGAAAAAAAAACATAGCTGGGGAAGCGAGGTCAGGGAAGGAGGGAGGTAGGGATGAAGGCACCCTATAGGGTGCAAAGCTGAGTGGATGAATGAAAGAAATAAGCAGTAATTTATTTCAATTTAATGGGAGTGACCACCCTTAGCCTATCAAAGTTTTCGTTCCTCGGCCAGCAGTAAAGCCTATAGGCTGGGGCGCGCGCAGCAACATCTGGATGCTGGATGACAACCGCATCAGTCTTATGCTGTGGTGTCATTTCTGAAAGATGAAAAAAAGTTATATTCCTATAGACAATTTTGCAATAATGTTGGCCTAATATCAATATCAACTAAACTAAACCATCAGAAAATGGTGCCACAAGTAAAAGCATAAAATATAGTGAATTGTTTTAATGTATTTTTTACTTAAAAGCAATCACTTATATTTTTCAGTAATCATTTGCTGGATTTCAAACCTAAAAAATCACTGGAAAATAATAGCTTAAGTGAACCTTTTAAGATGCATGTAATTCTTTCAATTTAGTATGCTTGGATAAAAACAGTAGACACATTTTCATAAACTAGGCTACACAAGTAGACAGCATTCCATAATTAGTATTGCATTGCAAGCCTTGGTTGGGTTCCAAGGAGGAATTTGAAGGGAGAGCAGCAGAGGTAGCAGCAGCATGATGGTGGTGTTGGTGGTGGGATGCCTGGTTGCCACGGTAACACACTCTACTTTGAGCTGGTAGTCAGAACTGTGTTAGTCATAGTATTCCAAGGACAAAGTGGACCTATATGTCGTCATAGTGCAACAATGTTTTGGTAGATTCTGGTGAACCGATGGTGGCCTTTGATCTAAACAGGGGGGATGAGATCACTATATGATGATAATGATGATCAAATCAAATCAAAGTTTATTGGTCGCGTACACAGATTTGCAGATGTTATCGCTGGTGCAGTGAAATGCTTGTGTTTCTAACAGTGCAGTAATACCTAGCAATACAAAACAATTATGATAATAAGGATGATGATGGTGATGATGACGATAGTGATGGTGATGAGGAAGATAATGGTGATGATGATGATGATGATAAGGAAGATAATGGTGATGACGGTGGTGATGATGACGCTGATGGTGATAAGGATGATGATGACGATGATGGTGATAAGGAAGATAATGGTGATGATAATAATAATAATAATATGCCATTTAGCAGACGCTTTTATCCAAAGCGACTTACAGTCATGCGTGCATACATTTTTTTTTTTTTGTGTATGGGTGGTCCCGGGGATCGAACCCACTACCTTGGCGTTACAAGCGCCGTGCTCTACCAGCTGAGCTACAGAGGACCACGTGGTGATGATGATGATGATGATGATGGTGATAAGGATGATGATGGTGATGATGACGATGGTGATGATGACAATGATGGTGATGGTGATGACGATGGTGATGATGGTGATAAGGAAGATGACGGTGGTGATGACGATGACGGTGATAACGATGGTGATGATGACGATGGTGATAAGGATGATGATGGTGATGATGATGGTGATGGTAATTATGATTATGATGGGTTAAATTTAAAATCGGATTTCATGACTTTGTGGCTGAGCCAGCTAGTAACCACTCTGCAGAGCAGCCTCCAGGACAAGATTAAACCCAATAAATACCAACCTGCTAAATGTCCCTTGTTCAGCAAACCAGAATCCTGGCAAAGTTTACCCAAAAGCTCTGTCCCTATAACCTGGTCCCCAGATCTGTTTGTGTCTTGCTCAGTTGGCAAGACCCAGATCTGCTACGCTATGCCAAGTTGGCAAGACAGCAGCAACAGATCTGGGACCAGGCTAGAGGGACCAGGCTAGAATCCTTCACCTCTGTCGCCTATGATGCCAGAGCAGATGAGCGGAGCAGCATGCAACAAGCCTTCACAGCACTGCTACCAGGACTCTCTCTGTGTCTCCATGACAACATGGTATGCTCTGTACACTGGTTGTACTGGGGGGTGGGTATATGAGCACAGTTGGATGGAAGAAGATCTCTCTCTCTCTCTCTCAATTCAATTTCAATTTAAGGGCTTTATTGGCATGGGAAACGTATGTTAACATTGCCAAAGCAAGTGAAGTAGATAGTAAACAAAAGTGAAATAAACAATAAATATTAACAGTAAACATTACACTCAGAAGTCCCAAAAGAATAAAGACATTTCAAATGTCATATTATGTATATATACAGTGTTGTAACAATGTGCAAATAGTTAAAGTACAAATGGGAAAATAAATAAACATAAATATGGGTTGTATTTATAATGGTGTTTGTTCTTCACTGGTTGCCCTTTTCTTGTGGCAACAGGTCACAAATCTTGCAGCTGTGATGGCACACTGTGGTTTTTCACGCAGTAGATAAGGGAGTTTATCAAAATTGGGTTTGTTTTTGAATACTTTGTGGATCTCTGTAATCTGAGGGAAATATCTCTCTCTCTCTCTCTCTCTCTCTCTCTCTCTCTCTCTCTCTCTCTCTCTCTCTCTCTCTCTCTCTCTCTCTCTCTCTCTCTCTCTCTCTCTCTCTCTCTCTCTCTCTCTCTCTCTCTCTCTCTCTCTCTCTCTCTCTCTCTCTCTCTCTCTCTCTCTCTCTCTCTCTCTCTCTCTCTCTCTCTCTCTCTCTCTCTCTCTCTCTCTCTCTCTGCTCATGGAGGATCTGTAGAGGCTTAGTATGTGTTTTAAAACCAATAGATTTCATTGGGATGTTCATCAGTAAAAACGTGCAGTGAACGTATGCTTTCTCGTGTAGACAGATCCCTGAGAAGAAGCTGAGGACATTGTGGATGGAGTGCTTTCTTCCTGGGTAGAGTTTTTGAGTTCGGTGCTGTTTGCGTAACATTCCCTGCATCGACTGCCCAGGAGTGAACAAGCAAGGCCCTGCTCAAGCATTTCTTACATCACCATCCATCTGACGGCCAGTTTTTACACACACACACACACTCCCGATCAGCCCATCTCCTTTCCTGTGGATACGTACACGCACGCACGCACACACACACGCATTCACACACACACGCACACACACACACAAATACCCTTGCTAGGTAGAACCCTGTCACCCAACAAAGAACCCTTTTAGAAGTTATTTTTCATAGAGAAGGTTCCAAAGAACCCTCTCAGAACCCCTTTTAGTGCAGTAATCAGTGGTGTCACAGATTAGAGTACAGTACTACTAATGAATGGGTTGAAATGTATGAATAAAATAACTGAAATATGCATATGAACATCAGGTAAAAGGTTATCATGCAATGTTCCATGCATGCTATTCCCAAATGGAAGGAAATACATTAAATAAACCATGTGCTAGCTGTGTAAGGTTGAGTTCACAATTCACATTTACTCCTCTCTTCATCATCTGGGAGCATTCTCTGATGAAGAGCTTACTGTGCATAGTTGTTTCATCCATTCTTTTAGATTGAATTAGGCTGGTGATGCTATTTTATCAGCCTCGACACAGTTCATAAAGATCTATAGTCTGTTGTCAGACACCAAACGTGAGGCATATATAAGCTGTATCTTCTTCAAGGAAGCTATGAATGTAAAAACTGTATCTTAAAACCTGTCATATATTATAGCAGTTCAGAAGGAGATTTAACACACTGTATAATACTATGATTTCACCATAATTATTTTGAACATCCCCTTGAATAGGCATTAAAAAAACAACAACAGAGGAATGAAAGAAACCAATCCTTACCTTGATGCATCAAAGCTGTCGTAGGACCCCACGGTGTAGTGTCTGAAAAGTTTTCTCCTCTCAGCCCTGTCTGCTCTGGCATCTAAAGACAGAACAATCAGTAAAGGTGGTGACCAATTCATTAAAGGGGTGACCACGACTGCGTCCCAAATGGCACCCTATTCTCCATATAGTGCACTACTTTTGACCACGGCCCACAGGGTGCCATTTGGGACGCAGTAATATCAATAAAACCAATGAAAATAAGCAAACATTTCGCCGTCAAATAGCCATCCAATAACCTTTAGATAATAGCATACTAAATGCATTCATAGGATGTGGAGATGTTGAAGACGTTGTTGAAGACCCCAGTGAGTGTTATTTTAGTATTATTCTGTTCTGTTCTCCATGTTGATGATATGTGCTGATATCTTGACTGCGTGGGACTCAACACTTTCACTTTCCCCTCCAACCTACTCACTGGTTGTCATAGTCACTGATTTCTTTTCTAAGCACAGCCTCTTTGATAGCAGGGTGAGTTATATGGCTTTTATTACATACACATATCATTCATGTAGTAGGTAGATGTGTACTCATAAGAGGTAGGCCTTCTCTATTCAATGATCCTTCTGTTTCTCTGTAAACATACATCAAAACTCCTCAATTCCACTGTAGCTCATCCCATCTTCTGCTTTTCCAATAAAGTCCACTATTACATTTCATAGACACATGATATGTACATTATTGCTTAATCACCATGTTTGGTTTCCCCAATTTTAAGTTCAAATCTTAAGACTCTTGGGAAACTGCTAAGCTAAATATGTTCTGAGAGGCGTCTGGTGTGACAGACGTGTTAAGCACCCTTTCAGCATAGGTAAAAGCACCCAGCCAGCCACAGAACTAATGAAACTCCCTGTCAGTGGTGTCTCTCTGGCTACGTCCCAAATAGCACCCTATTCACTTTATAGTGCACTACTTTTGACCAGGGCCCATACACTGTTAAAATATAAATACTCAAAACACAATCATTGTGTAGTAAAACCATGAAAAAGTAGTACACCTAATCTGAGATCTGGTGTTTGGAGGGTGTTTGAATGTAAACCCAATTTAACTGTTATGATACACTGAATGTATTTCTAAACAGAATGGAAAAACTTTGAAACACCCAAAGTGGTTATTTGATCTGAATAATTGTGTTTTTAAGAGAGTGTTTTGGCAGACTGAGCCTCTCATTCAATCAAATGGTTTTTCATTTCAAATTGGTTTATAGCATAAATATTGACTGATTTTCAGTCAATATTTCGATTAACATTTTAAAGAAGACACTGGGAAATTAATATTTTTCCCAGGGTAGACTTTGTCACTTATTATAAGCTACAGTTGCCAGGTCCATTGTGAGATTATAAAATATGTTACAATCAAGATGTTTAGGGCTGTGTAAATTATAGCAGAGGTAACGTGTGTAAAGTGGGCCTTTATCACTGGTATTCATGTGAGAAGGTGAACGTGAACCCGGGTCTCCTGCTTGTCAGAACACCAATGCACTCAGCCAGTCTTCAGGACTTAACTGTTGTGCTGATACACCCTTGTTACACTGAGCACATGGGGCCCGATTCAGACTTGAGATACTGTAAGTAAACTTAACTCCATGTTAGATCAACTTAAGTTCGAACAGGGCCTATAGAGAATATTTTTATGTGAAATTCCACCTTTATTTTTTCTGTGTTTACATCAGGAGGAGACATAGAAGGAATGAGACTGGGAAATGAACCCTCGACTGCTGGGGCAGAAAGATTGCACATTTCTTTGGAATTTTACCCACTCAACCACACAGCCAGGTACTGTGTGAGGAACTTGGTACCCAATATCAGAAGCAAAATGTGAACTTCAGACATTGTGCTACCGTACTGTTCAGAATTCACCCAGTCTGAGGCATGGAGGTGGAGAGAGGGCATTCATGGCATTCCCCTCTAGCAAGTATAAAAACAGGCAAGTTTGCGGGCGCCTCCCCTGTATTTGGATTCTTCACGAACTCAGACAGGTGAGCGCAAACCAAACGCGAAGATGAAACTCTCCAAAACAATCAAAGAAAGTATGTGTCACTGAAAACGTGAGTACACAATGTTATCACACTGAAGAAGGAAACAGAAAAGGAATTCACTCAATAAGAACATTTGTTTTGTGTAGCATTTCAGCCGTTAATGCTAATAGTCAGTGTCAAACAGCCATTTTGATTCATTGATCAGTTTTCATGATGCTACATGTAGTTGTTAATTGACATGCAATTGTTTGCACCTTTCGTGCACTTGTTTCTTATGCAAATGAAGGCCTGCTTTTTAGTTAATACTGCTGGCTTGTTTGCCTACTTGCTTTATGAGTTTAATCTACTGTTTGATGTATGCCCCACATGCTACATGCTACACTAAATAGCCACTGCCAATTTAGCCTGCTCCAGCATTGGCCTTCCACACCACGTCCTACTTTTGACATTCATATTGTTATCTTGTTGCTATATTTGCATATCTTAATCACGTATGCATTTTGCATATTGCTTTAAATAAGTTTAATAATTGTATACTCATTGCAATTTTGTAACATTATAGCATTTGATAACCTAATTATACACTCATTATTATTACTTGTTATTATTTGTTATTTCTGTCTCCCTGCAGAAAAACATACATACATACTACATTACCCACCGGCTGGCCAATCCTAACCACAGCCAATCAATACCAGGATCACAGACTATTGCCAACTGAACTGTAAACTGTCAATCATATCATATAACTCAACTGTACTGTGATTCAATCCATCTGAACAACCTTCTATGCCATGTACCATCATCTGACTATAAAGACTCAGGTCAGTGTCACGCCCTGGCTCTGGGGACACTGTTATGTTGAGCCAGGGTGTGTAATTCTATGTATTCTATTGCTATGTTGGGAGTTCTAGTTTGTATTTCTATGTTGGCCTGAGTGACTCCCAATCAGAGGCAACGAGTGTCAGCTGGTTGTCTCTGATTGGGAGCCATATTTAAACTGTCTGTCTTTCCCTTTGTGTTTGTGGTTTCTTGTTCTTATTTGGTTTGTGTTCAACCGTAGACATCACGTTATCGTCTGTTGTTTTGATCGTGTGATCATTCGCTAAATAAATATGTTCACCTTCAACGCTGCGCATTGGTCCTCCTCCTTAGACGATCGGGACAGAAGAAACCACCAGAACTGGACCAAGCAGCCTAGTGAGGAGCAGAGAGCGTGGCCGAATGAGGAGCTGAATGGCGGAGATTGGAAGCAGAAGAGCGAGAGTTGGGCGAGAATTATAGAGGCCTGGCCCACGGGGAAGAGAGACTCCCAGAAAATTTTTAGGGGGGGGCTCACGACGTCGGGGCAGCAGGAGGCCGCCAGGTTACGGGGGCCACTGGTCGAAGAGGGGATGGTGGATGTAGAGGCACGGCGAGAGGTACTGGCGTGTGTTGCCAGTCCGGTCCGGCCTGTTCCTGATCCCCACGTAGGGCCAGTGGTGTGTGTTCCCAGTACGGTCCGGCCTGTTCCTGCCACTCGCACCAAGTCAGTGGTGCGCTTCGTCAGCCCGGCACGGCCCGTTCCTGCTCCCCGCACCAAGTCAGTGGTGCGCTCGTCAGCCCGGCACGGCCCGTTCCTGCTCCCCGCACCAAGTCAGTGGTGCGCTCGTCAGCCCGGTCCGGCCCGCTCCTGCTCCCCGCACCAAGTCAGTGGTGCGTTTCGTCAGCCCAGCTCGGCCCGTTCCTGCTCCACGCACCAAGTCAGTGGTTCGCTCCGTCAGCCCGGCTCGGCCCGTTCCTGCTCCCCGCACCAAGTCTACGGTGCGTGTCGCCAGCCTCGGCCCGGCCTGTTCCTGCTCCCCGCACCAAGTCAGTGGTGCGTTTCGTCAGCCCGGCTCGGCCCGTTCCTGCTCCCCGCACCAAGTCTACGGTGCGTGTCGCCAGCTCGGCCCGGCCTGTTCCTGCTCCCCGCACCAAGTCAGTGGTGCGTTTCGTCAGCCCTGTCCGGCCCGTTCCTGCTCCCCGCACCAAGTCAGTGGTGCGTTTTGTCAGCCCTGTCCGGCCCGCTCCTGCTCCCCGCACCAAGTCAGTGGTGCGTTTCGTCAGCCCTGTCCGGCCCGCTCCTGCTCCCCACACCAAGCCAGTGGTGTGCGTCGTCAGTCCAGCACGGCCCGTGCCTGTTCCCCACACCAAGCCAGTGGTGTGCGTCGTCGGTCCGGCACGGCCCGTGCCTGTTCCACTGGTGCCTGGTCCGGCACCGGTCAGATGCGTTACGCCGGAGCTAGAGCAATCCGCTCCATCAGTGTGCAGTCCAGCTCCGGCCAGCGGGGCCAGACCGGACCAGGGGTACTTTGGGGGGTTGGAGAGGGAGTGGGGATCAGGCCCGAGCCGGATCCGCCGCCAAGGCGGAGTGCCCACCCGGTCCCTCCCTGTAGTATTTAGTTGGCGCGGTCGGAGTCCGCGCCTTTAGGGGGGGGTACTGTCACGCCCTGGCTCTGGGGACACTGTTATGTTGAGCCAGGGTGTGTAATTCTATGTATTCTATTGCTATGTTGGGAGTTCTAGTTTGTATTTCTATGTTGGCCTGAGTGACTCCCAATCAGAGGCAACGAGTGTCAGCTGGTTGTCTCTGATTGGGAGCCATATTTAAACTGTCTGTCTTTCCCTTTGTGTTTGTGGTTTCTTGTTCTTATTTGGTTTGTGTTCAACCGTAGACATCACGTTATCGTCTGTTGTTTTGATCGTGTGATCATTCGCTAAATAAATATGTTCACCTTCAACGCTGCGCATTGGTCCTCCTCCTTAGACGATCGGGACAGTCAGACACATTAGCATAATGGATGACTAGTAGATCGTATTGATTAAGTGCTACTGCTAACATGTTTTGTACGAGTCCTACTGCTAACATTAGCTGTCATTGCCTGTATTTGTTTTTCATTCATGTGAAATATAAGGCCACATTTCTGTTGATTAGAAATAATATTAATATGATAAATACCTTCCAGATCTTTGAACTTTATCGATATATAAATGTGAAACACCAGTTAATGTATTGTCATTTTATCATTTGTAAAGAAAATGTAAAGCTTCAAAATCATGTCTTGAAAAAGTAATTTTGTACTCATTAATTATTATCCTGGACAAACTTATTAATTTGTGTTTTCACAAAACTTTGTGTCCTTTGTTTGAGCATAATACTGTACATTTGACCTTTTGGAATTACCAATGTAAACACCATATAAGAGGAGGGACTCCCATTTACAGTATTTGGAAACTCCAGAAGAATGGGTCTAATTCTGCACTACACAGGACTCGAAACACCATAATAGTGTTTTCAAGCTTTTCCGGGTTAGTGCTCCCAGTCTCTGGCAAGGTGTTGCACAACTCTTGGCTATGTGGTGTTACAACACACCATGTCATGTTTCAGAACACCTCAGGATGAACGTTCCAGTACACCTTAAATCTGTCCCAATACCACAACCATGTGTTTCGATACTCTAGCAAAGTGAAGGTTTCATCTCCTTTAAAGTGGTGGCACTCGTTTAAGTCTTACAAAGCACTTCACTTTAACAGTGTAGGGCTCTGGGCAGGCCCTGGCCAAAAGTAGGGAATATAGTGTCATTTGGGACGCAGGCCCTGTCAGTAGTGTATGTGCTGCACAGCAACCCAGCGTCTCTCTCTCTCTCTCTCTCTCTCTCTCTCTCTCTCTCTCTCTCTCTCTCTCTCTCTCTCTCGCTCTCGCTCTCGCTCTCTCTCTCTCTCTCTCTCTCTCTCTCTCACTCTCTCTCTCTCTCTCTCTCTCTCTCTCTCTCTCTCTCTCTCTCTCTCTCTCTCTCTCTCTCTCTCTCTCTCTCTCTCTCTCTCTCTCTCGCTCTCTCTCTCTCTCTCTCTCTCTCTGCTGCTGGTCTCCAGTAAAAGTAGAGTGCAAACACACCTCCCTCCCTCCCTCACTCACTCCCCTCCACAACACACAGACAGCATAATTTAAAAAAGACTACTTGACAAGAGTGTGCACTGTGCTGACAGTTGCTGCTGGTGAATACTAAATCACATTACCCTGGGAGTACTGTAGCTAGCCTAGCATAGCCTAGCTCAGTCAGTGGCTAGCATAGACTAGCTCAATCAGTAGCTAGCCTATCCTAGCCTAGCCTAGCACAGTCAGTGGCTAGCTTGGTAAATCCACAGAGAGGCTTCAACCTGACTCCTGCATTTCAAATGGATAGTGACACAGCCAGGCTAATGCTACTATGTGTATCGAATACAAAACTAGCACCATAGAATAGATTCAACCATTAATCAATTAAACCACTGTGCTGAACTGTACTGTACGTGTTAGGTGTTATCAGATGTCTGCATCCCTTGAAATACTTCCCCTGGGGAAGATTAATACACACACAGTGAGGAAGATTAATACATAAATAGTGAGGAAGATGATTACATACATAGTGAGGAAGATTAATACATACACAGACAGTAGGCTGTACAGTACAGGTTATGAAAAACATAACATTATAATTGACCGTTATGGATTCTTCCACCCCCTTTATATAAGCAACACTACACTCAACCTGAGAATAAAATTTACACAATCCACTGTCCGTGTAATAAGCCCACACACACTTCCAACTAAAACACTGATAATAACAAATAGAAATCTATATGTTCCTCTACCTTCCAGGTGAAACACTTTCCATAAAAAACACAATTCAACCCTGTTTACAACCAGACTACCAGCTAAATATGGTCCTCGCTCGCTCGCTCGCTCTCACCCCTCACCCCTTTCACCCCCAACACTCACACAGTGCTGTACCTCCAAAATGAACCTTCTTCCTGGATTTGGCAGTCTCTTCCATTTGCCCCCTCTTCCTCTCCTCTAACAGAGGGCTTCCCGGAAACGCTCACACCTCCACCTCCAAGTTCCCTCCACAGTCAGAATAACCTCACCTCTCCACCTCTAGTCCTCAGGCTACAAAGCCTTTAGGCAACATCCCCTGAAAGTTTGACCAATCCCAGTATGTGAAGATACATAGGCCATAACCATCCCCATTGAGATAAAGAGAGCAACTCAATCTGGTAATGAACAATCCCAGTTCTGTTCTTAGTGCAGAGAGAGAGAGTGAGAGAGAGAAAAAATCGTACAAAAAGAGAGAAAAAAATCTTGCCAAGGCCCACTCCTTAGCAACCGGGCTTGTACAGTGTACAGAGGACGTTTCCATGGAAATATATCAATCAGGAATGTTCATGAGTGTTGCAGTGAAGGGTTCACGATTCTGGCACAACTGCATGATGTTAGTAACCAAGTAATCTCGCTTAACCAAGAACTAAAATCTTGCATAATTTGTTTACGGAGTCTACGGAGAGATTAGTAACCAAGCAGCAGCACAGATAGATAGCTACTACCAGACTACAGCATATATTCAGATGGTATTTCAGCAGTTATAATTGATCCAGAGCAATAACAACATCTAAAATACTCTGTGTGCGTTAGCTGTCACTTCAGGCGAATGAAAACAGATGCATTGGAGAAGAAGACAAGACAGAAAAGTATATGGCAATTGTAGCCTACATCGACATTGCATTGTAAAATCATTCTTAATCCATCAATCATATCCCCTTCCCCAAACATAGTGAGTTATCATATCCTTCATAAACTGCATTTGTATAGCAACACTGCTTCCTATAATTGACTAATCCGGTCAAAATGTACTGATCGGGCCATTGTGACTCTGTCCAGTCACTTAGTACAGCAAGTAGGTCTTTCAGGATTCACAAATAGATATGAGTATTACAAATATCCTGAATCTGACATTAAAAACATATAGGCCAATACATTTTGAGGGAGGGGTAAACACCAAAGCTAGCATTCCCCTATATCAAGAGACCTCTCCTGTCACTGCATATATTATTATTATTATTATTATTATTATTATATTATTATTATTATTACTGCACATTGTTCTGACACTATGCAAGCCACAGGCGAGAGTCTGGAAGCAACACACAAACACATTGGAACACACACGTTGGAACACACACGTTGGAACACACACGTTGGAACACACACATTGGAACACACACGTTGGAACACACACGTTGGAACACACACGTTGGAACACACACATTGGAACACACACATTGGAACACACACGTTCGAACACACACATTGGAACACACACGTTGGAACACACACGTTGGAACACACACATTGGAACACACACATTGGAACACACACGTTGGAACACACACATTGGAACACACACGTTGGAACACACACGTTGGAACACACACGTTGGAACACACACGTTGGAACACACACGTTGGAACACACACGTTGGAACACACACATTGGAACACACACGTTGGAACACACACGTTGGAACACACACATTGGAACACACACACATACAAGTGTCTGGAACATCCAATGGCATATTAGTGTTCTGTCAGAGAGGAGTAACAGGCAGACTGACATTATACTGTCATCATCATGACTCATAGTGTACTGCCACACACACACACACACACACACACACACACACAAACACACAGACAACCCTCCCGGCCAATCACAGATGGCTTGCCATCACTTCTCGAGCATGCCTGCTAGTTTAAAACATCATGTCATTAATTTCTATCCTGTATTCATTTCTATCTACCACCATCCTGCATATGATACAGTTCAAAGACGACCAATAAGATTGTAATCTTGGCACCCAGAATCAAATTGTTTGTCAGGAGAGACTAATAACATTGTGATTAAGTTAACATTTTTTATTATGTTGCTTTTTATTTTCCATGAAAACACTCTCTAATGTACTTGAGTGCAGTGGCTTAGCGCAGGTCAGAGCAACCTCCCCCCCAAAAATACAAACAGTGCCTTCAGAAAGTATTCATAACCCACATTTTGTTGTGTTACAGCCTGAATTCAAAATGGATTCAATATATATTTTTTCTCACCCATCTACACACCAATACCCCATAATGACAAAGTGAAAACATGTTTTTACAAATGGTTTTAAATGTATTTAAAATGAAATACAGAAATATCAGTCAATACATTGTAGAATCACCTTTGGCAGCGATTACAGCTGTGAATCTTTCTGGGTAAGTCTCTTAAGAGCTTTACACACCTGGATTGTAGAATATTTGCACACTATTATTTAAAAAAATCTTCATGCTCTGTGAAGTTGGCTGTTGATCATTGCTACACAGCCATTTACAAGTCTTGCCATAGATTTTCAAGCTAATTTAAGTGAAAACTGTAATTAGGCCACTCAGGAACATTCAATGTCGTCTTGGTAAGCAACTCTAGTGTATATTTGGCCTTGTGTTTTAGGTTATTGTCCTGCTGAAAGGTGAATTTGTCTCACAGTGTCTGTTGGAACCAGGTTTTCCTCTAGGATTTTGCCTGTGCTAAGCTCTATTCCATTTCTTTTAATCCTTAAAAACTCCATAGTCCTTGCCGATGACAAGCATACCATAACATGATGCAGCCACCACCATGCATGAAAATATGAAGAGTGGTACTCAGTGTATTGTGTTGGATTTACCCCAGACATAACACTTTGTATTCAGGTCATGAAGTTAATTTCTTTGCCACATTATTTGCAGTTTTACTTTAGTGCCTCATTGCAAACACAATGCATGTTTTGGAATATTTTTCTTATATCTGCATTCCAGTATAAATGAAATGCAGGTGACCTTTCAGATAGATAATGAGGCTAA